>NC_051176.1:81007110-81307110 GCF_013339695.2 Rhipicephalus sanguineus
ACGCTACTTAAATACTCATTTTTACCGTGGGCCATTGATGAATGATATCTCTTTGATCTTTAACAACTTTATCCCACTGTTGCACTTTGTGTGCCCTTACAGTTATCGTAGAACTCGTTGTTTGGCTAGTTGGTGCATTGCATCTAGGAATTATACCAGCCGAAAACAGACGAACACAGGAAACAGTGAAGGAGACAGGAAAGCGGCTAGACTACCAGCTCTTTTAATCACCAAAGCGAGGCTCAAATATATACACTCATGCGGTCACATGGTCATATCAATATCGCTCTTTACATCAATCGAACTAATCATATAGGGATAACACAAAACATGGCATGCTATTACTGTGTGAAAGACAGGTGTGTTGGATGTATTTACCCAGAGCCAAGAAAGAGTTGTTGCCGTATCGGTCCGCACACTCTAAAACTATCAGGAGGGCTATAGCTTCCCTTTGCCTTGAATCTGCCCTGACTAAGTCCTGTGAACACATGGTTGAGACGAGCTTTACGGTCCAGATTCACAGACTGCAAAACGCGGGTTTTCCCAGCTCTATTGTGTCTGCTGTAGCAGAAGCATTGCTACAAAAAATGAAAGGGAAAAGAAAAAACACAAAGGCTTGGCCTGAGCACAAGACACCGCAAGTAGTTCCCTATACGCACCGAGTTGCGCATGGCCTGAAAAAGGTTGCCGTCAGGTATGGTATGCCTGTAGTGTTCTCGGCGCCAAGGGAGCTGAGTGATTTATGCGCACGTATTGGACCAGAGAAGAAACCACAGTGTGATACGAAGCATGGCCAAATCTTTGTGGATTGTGCTGTTGGCTTCATATACGAGATACCACTGACTTGTGGGAAGGTTTACATAGGCCAGACGGGTCGTTGTGTAAACACTAGAGAGTGGGAACGTTTCAAATCCTTAGAAAAGGGAACAGGATCGAATCTGGCCCTTCACTATAAACAGCGCAAATGTAAGCCGGTACTGACTGGTTTGAGAATTTTGGGCCGAAGTCATGAGAAAATGGCACGTGAAATACTTGAGGCCTTTCACATTGCGATGAAGAGCGAAGCATGTTGTAGTGATAGCACTGTGGCATTGCGCAGAATGGAACAAAATTTCCTGCAATCTTTTTTGTAATCTCAAGAAGGAAATGAGGATGCGAAGATGACACACAGTAATAGCATGCCATGTTTTGTGTTATGCCTATATGGTTAGTTCGGTTGATGTAAAGAGCGATACTGATATGACCATGTGACCGCATGAGTGTATATATTTGAGCCTCGCTTTGGTGAAAAAGAGTTGGTAGTCTAGCCGCTTTCCTGTCTCCTTCACCGTTTCCTGTGTTCGTCTGCTTTCGGCTGGTATAATTCCTAGGTGCCTTACAGTTAGTTCACCGTTTCTTTATATAGCTTAATTTTGCCCACCCGGCATGAACTTTGTGTCCTCAGATAAGAGCCTGCGACTTGATATTTGTACTTATGAACTCTCATAACTCATACCTTGGCCTAAAAGCCTTACACTGCATTGATGATTTGCAATGCGGATCGCTTGTTAATGCACCTTTGACGCAACTTTCCTAATGCACCTGTCGCATTAAAGATGTCACTTATAAGGCTGAAGGAAAGAAGAGGAAATTTTAAGGGCTCGTTTTTCTTTGTTCTACACAATATTAATGAGCGCTAACAGACAATAATGCCAAGTAAAGTATAGGGGATGTTCTTAGTAGTAAACTTAATGTAAATGTGAAGAAAGAAAAGCGGCCATCTCCCCGTCCACTTTATGGGGTATATATGTGCATTTAAACGAGGGAGCGTCAGTCAGCGCCGCCAGTAGCCATGACGGCGAGTGTGGGACACTCTTTTTTTTCTGCCTGTTGGCGTCACGTAGTGCGTGAGCTTATTTACGAGCTGGCAGCTGACCAATAATCCCTCGTATACTACCTGAAAGCATCAAGTCTGCCAGAACGAGACCCTCGCTATGAATGAAGGAAAGAAGTGGAAACTTTTAAGGCTCGTTTTTCTTTGTTATACACAATATAAATGAGCACAAACAGATAATAATGCCAAGGAATGTATAGGGGATGTTCTTAGTAGTAAACGTAATGTAAATGTGAAGATAAGGCTTATAAAGCTGGTTTGATAAAAATCAAAATACGTAGCTTCTTTCAGAGTCAGCGTTTTTCTTCATCTTGTTTGCATCCTTTTGCGCTGCGTTAATTGCGAAGTTTTCGAGAAAAATTATGTACTCCATGCTGCAACGATCTTCGAAAGAATGTCTTCACAACCTCTTTGCGAAAACCCCAACAGGCATCTGGTACGGTGTGCTAAAGTTGATTTCGCAACCGTGTCGGTAATATATTGAGCAAGAAGACGTTGCATTGTGTCGCCTAAAAACGACTGGTCAGCATTACAACGCAGGCGGGGAAACTAGCTGCCTAAAAAGGCAGACCAAAGCAGGATAAACACGCTTAACAAAGTGAAGAAAATTGCTTCACGAAGAGAGCTCATCGTGAAACAGCGAGAATAAATTCGCAATAGGTCTGGCGAAAATGCGATGTGCAGCTCTCGTATCTTCAGCCACGGGCTGCACAACGCGTTTCACCGCGTAGTACTTGGATTAGGCGGGCTAATCTAGAAACGTACCGAGGCGGCAGCTCGTCTGGAATAACATAATAGGGGCCTTTGAAATACATTGCTGTGTGCTGTTCTGTCGTTCAATGAGGATTGTACCGTTCCAAAACTGCGAGATAAGCACCATCAGGTATCGCAGTCGCTACGCCGGTAATAGTTCATACAATAGATCACAGAGCACCTGGAGTGCATGAGGTGCTTCTAGCTGCTGTAATAACTATGATAGGCTCTCGCAACGCTCTTAAGCTTGTCTATGAGTCGGCACCAAGGTGGAAGGAATTAAGCGAAGCCATCAGTAAGGTCTGAATAGAAAGGTGGAAGAGGATGATGTAAAATAGCTGTGTTTACACACCACGTTGCGTCACCCTTACAATAAATGGGGGGTTCTTATGAACGGTAGATTGCTCCCAGGCTAATAATGTTTGCCTAATCAATGCTGCAAAAAGAGTATCAGACTTGCTGCACATATTACTGGGCCGCCGGCGATGTTATGCAGCGGAAATACGAAGCTCCTCAAGCACTACAACTGGCAGGGGCGCTACATTTCGCAGGCGCTTGGGCAGCTGACCTGTAAAACAGCACAGTACTGCAATAAATTAAACGGAGCTAGTGATAAGAAGTCAAAAGGGCAGGTTTTAAACGAATCTGTCTCTCTCTTCGCTACAGGGAACGTCATATACATGAAAAGAAGCTCGCCCAGCTTTTTAGCACTTTACTTTCACGAAAAATTGAAAGGCTAGAGCCTCTTTCAATTCCGTTTAGTGCGTGGCACACTGAAATTGCCGCATCCCGTGCGGAATTATTGCTTTAGCGAAAGCACACTCTCCACGTATTGGAATTTCAGACATCCCCATGTGTGACTCCTGCAGCTGTGAAGAGACGATTCAACGCGCATTGAGTTTGTGTGATGGTTTCACTGCCGCAGGCGGCGTCCTTCGCGCTGTGTTAAACCAATTATACCGTAGACCATAGACCATTTTCAGAGCTAAAGGTCCTTGGACGATGGCCCTACGCGTCGCATATAGTGGCGCGGCATTGCTACCTTTACTCAATTCGATCGGGCTTGTTAATCCATAGTAGGTGTAATGTTAACCCATTGTACATGTCTGGTTGACCTCACTGCTTTTCCTTCATTTCCTCCTCATCCTTTGAAGAGCGTGTCTCTCAAGTAACGCCCTTTTTAAAGGGGTACTGACACAAAAATTTTGGCCTCGCGTTTTTTTTTGCTGCAATGTGTTGCTGGGGGCCTGTTAGTCATAACACGGCACATCGTTTGCTGCAGCGCGCGACAGATAATTAATTACAGGCTCCTCATTACCGACCAGTGTCAGTTTCGGTTTCAAAAACGACAAGCCTCCGTGTGCAACTATCACCACCCAGCGGCTGCAGCGCTCGATCACGTCAGCACACAGAAGTGTGACGCACTTCCGCGCTGTTCGCGGCGTCTCCTCGCATTCGCACGCTTGCCGCACGTGCTGCGCGATGTCGTCGCCATCATCGTCCTCGTTATCGTCGTCCTCCTCATCGTCGTCTGTTGGCAACGATTTCCTTGAGACACCAAAAGCGCAGCGGCGAGCGCGTCAAAACAAAAATGGCGGCTACGACGTCATCACAACTTGTTGTACCGGCTACAACGGTTACGTAGGGGAAGTAGGGGGGTCACCTCGGGTCACCTCCGAGGGTGTCAATGCAATAGGTGCGCCCTGTAATGCTGGATCGCGCACGCGAACTTCAATATTCATATAAAATACCTTCCAAGCTTTATTCGCTGTCGATATTTCGCAGATGGTACACGCACGTACACGGAAATCGATCCAGCAGGCTATCTCGGCCGCGAAATTTTGTGTCAGTACCCCTTTAAAGCACCACGCAAATAAAGAGATAATTCACAAAAAGTCTTGTATAACGAGAAACTTTATTTGACAATTTTCAGGGAACGCGCGTAATTTCCGTTAGTGTGCCCTTATCGTTCATTTCGTGTCGGTAACGAAAGTAAAGTTGGATGTCTTCATTGCAATACTAAGGTCTTCATTCATTATTCCATGCTAAAACCAGAAAGATAAGAGGGAAAGAAAGAGGGGGAGACATAGAAATAGAGCACATGCGTACAATCCCTGCTTCTCTGCATACTGCTGTCGTTCACGCAAGTTCGTTGTTCTTAACAACTGCAGTAACGCATTAGTAGTCGTCAGCAGCGGCGGTTTATAAGTTGGCGTTATAATATATGAAAGCTGACAACGACCTCTCATCAATACGCGCTGGTGCAGTTGCGAGCACTTTTCTCCGTACACTGCATCGACGACAGTTGTCAAAAACATGTTCAAAACATGTGCTTGGGACCAATGTTATATCAAGGAGCTATGTCAACCATTCCATGCAATGTGGAATGCAAAAGGTTATGTTAAGGATACTTACGCATATCGGTGGGGGCGAAATGCAACAACACCCGCCTACGTATATATAGGGCACGTTAAAGAAACCAAGGTGGTAAAAATTAACCCGGAGTCCCCGACTACGGCGTGTCTATTTTTGATACTGGGGTTTTGGCACGAAAAACACCCGAACTTCGGGTATTTTCATTCTTAGTGTCATTCGTCATTGGATTACCCCCGCTGTCACCGTGTCTGTCCACTTAGTGAAGCTGATGATGCCTAATGAATACAAAGAAAGGACGCCTTATAAATTATGATCGCTCCTCATCCTGACATAACAGCGATAATGCAACCATGAATATTCATGTTGATCCGCATTACCCAGAACATACTGTACTAGCTGCACTTGCATGAGTGCAACAGTAGCACATCGCATATTCTGTATATTTCCTACATGGCGATGCAACGCCATTTATATGTAGTGCATTAAATTTTCTTCGCCGCTTTTCGGAACTTTCATGGCGTAATCTATAGCCTCTGTGGCACTGCACAGATGCACGGTGAGATCAAAAAGTTTCGCTCCCACAAAGCATGCAAATTCTGCCCCATAATTTATATGCAGCCTTGTATTGGCTTACAGAATGCCTGATTCGGACCACGCATCCTGCACGCTTTCCGCACGTGTAATTCTAGTGAATATATAATGAGCTCGGCCATCGACTGGAGCTTTTGACTAGGGGTGTGCGAACATCAAATTTTTCGAATGCGAATCGAATACGAATATCCACCTTCGAATATCGAATCGAATATCGAATATCAAAGGAAAAATGCCTCCACAGTAACAATATTTTATTTAACATGTAGCTATTTGAAAAAAAAAAAAAAAAACATTAACAGCCTGACTGGCAACACAACATACACTGCTATCTCCAGAACACAATGTCCAGGCTAGCACAATGCACATCACAACACAAGCAAATATCACGGCACAATGAAAGTAATGAATACATGTTATCATGAAGAAATATGAGTTGCTCCACATGATCGGGCAGCAGGCGCTCCCTTGTAACAGTGACACCTCCCGCCCCCCGCCACTGAAAAGGCACGCTCGCTTGGAACAGAAAGGCTGGTATGGGGAGGTACATGGGGCAAAGCTTTGCCAGACTGGGGTATCTGAAGGTGCCTACAGTCCGCCACCAGTCACGTGGGTCACTGTCTTTCTTCAGAAGTGGCCCCGCATAGTGAACGACTGGTAGTGCGGCACGTTACGGCCGCATAATATTGAAAATGTACGGTTACATGATCGCCAACAGCGCTGCACGTCGGAGATGCACCAGCAATAAATCATACGTATTAGGCGCTCGTCGCAGGCAGATATCGTGCCTCCGTGTACTTACGATGTTTATCGCTCCTCTCGGCTGTGTTTTTAGCGATACGAACGCAGCAGAAATGTGGAAGACGAGTTATTTTACGCATGATAATCAAATCGCATATTCGAATTTTTAGAATATTCGAAGTTATCGAATATTCGAAACTTTTCGAATACACGATTTTCGAATCGAATACGATTATTTCGAATGTAATATTCGACGAATATTCGAAACTTTCGAATATAAGCACACCCCTACAAACTGCTGCTTTTAAATAGTTCACTAGGGTAGCTGTTTGGGCTTGTTGGTTTGGCATGACACAGGTTGAAAGCGCAAAAGACGAAGACAGAGAACAGTGAACGTGCAAGCGTTAGAGTTGTTTTTTCTGCGCCAGATAAACTGCGATCTTTGTGCAGATTGACTAGCGTGTGTGCCCCAAAGAATAGTGAGTGTGATAAGAAGCACAAAAATTCTTTCGTTGACTGCGCAAAAGGCACAGTTTGTCAACTGCCTTTGACTTGCGGCAGCTATTATGTTGGCCAAAGTGGACGATGCCTTAATGATAGGCTCTGGGAGCATCGTTACAACGTATCCGAGATGAGAGGGGGTTTTTTTAGATGCGCACTGTAGATCTTGCACTGTTATGACCACGTGTGACCCGTCTTACGACGAGTGTTCAGTTGTGAGTAGAAATAGAAATCGGCTAAACCGCGAGATTATTGAGGTGGAGTTAATTGATAGATTAGGTGACGCATGTGTATCACAACCGTCTATTGCTCTTTCTAGGAAAGAGTTATGTTTCTTGCGTCGGGAGATGAATTTTGTGCCGACAGCGCACACGTGATGTGTCACGGGGGCTCTTCGATTTTCCACTTCTGGCTACCCGCGGGCTGCCAGAGCCAGCCAGAGCGCGCTCGTTTTTCTCGGGTTGCTCCGACCCCCCCCCCCCCCCCCCCCCCCCCGCGGCGCACTTCCGGTTGGCGTTCGTTTTTCTCGGGTTGGACGGTTCTGGCGACCCGCGGGGAGCCCGAGGGTCGCCAGAAGCTTCCAGGACAATTTAGTCGTGGAAACTCTCTGGAAGGTTTCGGGCTAGCAGACGCCGAAAAGAGACGGTACGCGCTCGCCGCCATCTTTGTGAGGACTCGATGGATTGCAATGCGGGCGCTTGCGGACTACATCTTTGCTTGTCCTTACGCTCGGGCCGCTCGGCGCCGTTCCGCCGTGCGAGATGGCGCGATTACGAGTGGCGGCGAGCATTTGGAGCTAATGTTTATTGCTTTTCTTATGTGTCCCGTGAAGTTTCCTTCCGTTAACAACGCGGCGAACTGTCGCGTTCTAACCATTCTAACTGCGTCGTGCACATGTCCCAAAAGTTATGTACACGTTCGTACGAACGCATGGAGACCCCCTTCGAGTTTATTTTTTCGTAGTAGTATTCGATTGTGGGGGTGTCGTGTGTGCTTTATGTGCATTTAGCTGAGACGATTGTGATCGAACTAGCTATTTCGCTCCGTCGTATGGTTGCGTGCGTGAACCCCGTCAGAACTTAACTATTTCAACTAGGTCTTCGTTGTTGATAAAATGCGCTGATCGAATAAAAGCGATCGCGACATTGTTTTTTTGTGATTCTCGTTGGTCGCGAACGGCGTGCGAGCGTACTTCGATCTACGGTCCAGTATATGATGCGTCGTGTGAAAAAACGAAGATGAATTCAGAAATGTATTGTATACATCCTTTTGTTGCTTATTTCATCGTCGGCTTTGTCTTTTTCCACCTCTTAGTAATAATTCCATGCAGTATGTACACGGTTATCACCTATGTAGCTCAAATAAAAGCTGAACTAGTACATGAGATTTTTGGAGTGCCACTTAGGACTGGAAAAGAGGCTCAGGCAACATCTGCCAAAACGACGCGTCACACGGAACTTTATTTTAGATATAACGCGCACTCGTGGTACCCATACTGCCCATACCGCGGCATGTGTCAAGTTATGACAAAACGCAAGCTGGTCAACGCGTGTGTGCGACGTAGTACGCGCTAGATCCTCGAGCTCTTTTCGGGACACGATCACTTTCGCGAGAATTTCGCGTCGTGTTGTGCAGCGACTGTTACACGTACTAAGCAGACGTGAGCTGGTTAAGCCGTTAGCGGCGCGGTAGCTCACCTTGCATCGCTTTCGTGGCGCCGTGCGCCAGCTGGCTGTTTTGTTCGCGGACGGGGCGAGTTGCGCACGATTTTGCGAACGTACGTGATCGTATCCCAAATCCGTGTGCTCGAGAATATCACTTCAGCTCTTCAGCAAACCTAGCCACATATTTTCAAGCGGGCAATGCAGAAAAACCAACGCGCACGCGGCGCAAAGTTTCGTTTCCTGCCACGGCGGTAGCGTTTGTTTACGTTTACGCTGGCTGTCCCAGCGTTCGATTTTGCAATCTTGGGGCAGCTTCGGGTTGTCTCGGGCTTCCCACACACGTGACCAAGACGCTGCTTCCTGTCCCGACCGGAACTAGCTGACTGACCCTCTGGCTATCTCTGGCTGCCAGAGAACTGCCAGAAGTCCGAGAGAGAGAGAAGTAACTTTATTGGCACCCGTCAAATAGATGACGGGGTAGAGGCGTCAGCCTAAACCCACACTCATCCTCCCTAACCGTCGACCGGGATCCCTTGGGACGTGGCGGCGGTTAGGGCGAGACCGATGACTTGCCGTTGAGCATTTTCCTCTTCGTTGAGTAGCAAGGACTCCCAGGACTCTCTGCATCTGTCTGGCTCATCAAAGTTAGGACAGCTCCAAACCATGTGGACTAGGTCCGCTCTACCATCGCAATGCCTACACCGAGGGCTATACACCGAGGAATGCCACTTGCTCAACAATTGCGGGTTTGGAAATACCCCTGTTCGTAACTTTCTCCACATAACTTCCTCGCGTTTTGAAAGGTTCTTATGCGCTCTCGCGTAAGTCTTACGCCCCAGCTTATAATGGTTAAGGATTTCGTTATAAGTGCTCAGTTCGTCAGCGGTCTGTAGGGGTTGCTCGCTTGGGGATGTTGTCGAGACAGCGCTGGAATCCCGGAAAGTGAGACCTCGGGCCAGCGCGTGCGCCTTCTCTTTCCCTCGCAAACCCTGATGAGCCGGTGTCCAGATTAGTGAAACCTGCTCCGCCGGGGGCTGTCCGACGGCTAATATGTGTACAGCTGTGGCAGAGGTCCTGCCCGCATCAAAATTTCTGATTGCAGATTGTGAATCACTAACAATAACTCTCACATTCTTTTGAGTCAAAGCCAGCGCAATGGCGACTTCTTCCGCCTCTGTTGCTTCTAAATGTCTGACGCTGCAGCACGAGGCAGGGCCTCCGTTTTCGCGTGTAATTACGGCTACGTATACTTTGCCTTGCTTGTATTCGGCCGCGTCCGTGTAAATCACATCTTGCCTGCCTTTCAGGCTTTTCTGCAACGCCTCAGCTCTGTCCTTTCGCCTGCTCTCGTGATGCACCGGGTGCATATTCCTGGGCAACGGGAGTATTCTTAGCCTGTCCCTGACTCGCGGTGGGACTTTGCCTGTCTGCTTGGAACACGCCTGGGGCTCAAACCCCAGCCGCTCCAGGATCCGTCTACCAGTCTGAGTGCGCAGCAGTCTCTGATATTGCGATACTGTCGCCGCTTCACTGAGCTCGTCTAAGCTGTTGGACACCCCTAAACTTAAGATTTTCTTCGTTGGTGTGTTTGGGGGAAGTCCGAGAGCCGTCTTGACTCCCTTCCTAATAATGATTTCGACCTTGTCTTTCTCTGCTCTGGTGAATTTCAGGTAGGGGGCTACATATACAATCCTGCTAATTACGAAAGATTGCACTAACCTTAGGAGGTTCGCTTCCTTCATACCCGCACGTTTCTTTGCTATTCGCTTGAGCAATCGGCACGTCTGGTTGGTACTCGCTTCCAGTCTCTGGATGGTCTCGGCGTTTTTTCCGTTCGCTTGAATCCGCAAACCCAAGCACGGCATCGAGCTGAGAGTTAACGGTAACATTGTTCGCACTGTCGACAGTATCAGAAGTCCGAAAATCGAAGAGCCCCACGGCTTCTGTGCTATATATGTGGTTGCCTGGTACCGAATAAAATACTGTTGTAAGTCAGCGCTCGTGTGTGTCAAGCCTCTTCTCTGTCTTCGTCTTTTGCGCTTTCAACCTGTGTCATTTAAATAGTTCGTTTAATGGCAGTGTCCAAAAAAGGATCCGAAAGTACAGATATGAACCTTAACGAACGTGTTGTTATTGTGTCACTCTTCGGCGCTAACACAAAGCTTCCTGCGAACACGTCCATTATTTGTTACGCTATTAATTCTGCTGTTCTTCTTCTTGTGATTGCTGTTGTCGTTGTCGTCGTGGATAGATGATACGTTAAACCTGCAAATCCGGTGCTCCGTCACTCTTGTTCGACAGCTACGTTGATTCACTGCGGGCTGAAATCACAAATGAGGCGTTAACGTGCGCCTTGGTGCCATTATCCTCCCCCCCTCCGTCGCTGGCAGCTATCGGCGGTTCTTTATAGGAACCCATCTGGGCTTCAGCATTCATGCGGTAGCGGAAGCTGGTCCATCTTTGTCATGGAAAATTCGAGAAGGGGAAAAGCCGGCTTGCATATCGTTCATTTAACTTCTCATATTTCTCTCACCATTGCGGAAATTCTACCAGTGGTCATCATTTTTCATCTGCGATGCTCCGCGTTTTGTCTTATGCAGTCGTGCGGTTGAAACACATGACTAGTACGAACTGTTTCGTCTGATGGTTTCGTCAATCAGGCTGGTTCTGTTTTCTCAAATCCGTTGCTGGAAAAAATGCCGATCTCAGAAAGTACCTCTGATGTCTGTTTCCTCTGCCGCCAGAATGAACAAGTTGAACTTATCACCTGCATCTGTTTCTGTTTCGTAATAAAATGCGCTGTTGCTGTAAACCCAGTGTCATAAACTGACAACTTTTCTGATGTAACATAAAGAAATAAACCAGTCAAGTCGTTGGTGCACGTTAGGTCTCCACCAGGACATTCCAGCCCGGTACCTGATAAATCTGAGACGGAGCTTCAAAACAGCCCTCTAAGATATCCGGCGTCTTCACAGGAGTATCACCAAAATTATGCGTTTTTGTGTTGGGATATTCGGCGCTTAAGTCTGTTTATTAATGATGAGCCGCATGGGAACTCGCTATCAGGGCGAGGCGGAATAGATGGCAGCGCCGCCTGGTGAGTCTCGCTTGAACTTCGTCCCCACTGTTAGTCTTCATCGCATGTATTGTTATGTTCTTTCTATTCCACTGTGTTTGCTAAATGGCACTTCAATGGAAATGGAGGGGAGCGAAGGACTGAAGCATTTGTGATGGTTAGAAAATCGTTGGCGCCAAACAAAAACGAGGACGAACAAGTAACACGACCTTCGTGTTACTTCTTCGTCCTCGTTCTTGTTTTGCGCCAACGAGTTTCTAACCAGCTATGCACCAACTAGCCCGACAGCATACGTTATTGAGCAACATTCGTGATGGCCTGAGGCAGAGCAACGTGGAGCACGAAGATTTGTTAGACGGTACTGATGGCGAAATGTGCATCATTTCTCTACATAGTGGCAGACCATTTCCTCTCTTTATTTTTTTCTTCACGAAACTGAACGAGCTTGGAATAGTCTTCTCTCTCGGCTGTCAATTTATTTCTCGTTGGACTTCGCATAAGTTCCTTTACGCTGTGCCGCCTCACACGAGTTTCTCAACTCCGAGTGCCGCTGTCCATCAATATAGTCGGCATACAGGGAAAGCCTAAGGATGGTTCCGAACGAAGCGTTCATCCGTAAATAGCTACTGACAGGCATCACTCGCTGAGAGCTTTGGTGTTCCCAAAACAACGGAAATGGTAAACGTGTCCTTTCCGCTCAACCGAGAAACTCACTGGCCAGTTGAACCGTCAACGATGAAGATATAGTGCTCTCTAGAGGGCACTATGGCGATGCCTGATGTTTGCCACCAGCTTTTTTCGTCTTGCGCCGCAAACAACTTTTCTTTTGTGCGTGTGCGTAACAAAAGAACATCGTCATAATCATCGCCACCGTCGTAGTCAATGTCAAAGCGGCAGCTTGGACGCGTTGATAATTCAGAACAGCTAAAAAAGCGCGAACTAGACGCGGACATCAAAAGACACGAACAAAGCACGTGAAGCTTGAATGTGCGTTTTTGTGTCTGTGTCAAGGTATTTTTCAACCATTATCATCATGACCATTACTACGATAATGGATATTATCAACCAAATTTTTATCCACTCCATGAGCGAAGAAACATTCTCAAGAGATATCGAATGGTCCTTCTAAATAATAGCCAATAACCTTCCGTGAACAAACGTTAGTGGTCTGATAAATTCTGAAAGCCGCCCCATATTGAAATCTGGTGGCCCTGCGATTCTTATTTTAATAGCCTTTATCCTTTCTTGGCTCCCCTAGTCACAACAGTACAGTAGATTAAGGCTATTCGTAGAGTTATGATTGCATGGACGTCAACGTTGCTGAAACCTGGAAAAAAGCAGGACATAAAACACAAATAAATCGGGACACGCACTTAGACAATGCATGGAGCACCAACATACGTTCAGTTTGTCTTCAATGGCATCAAGAAGTTTCAGGCTGGTGCCAGAATTCAAAGGTGCCAGAATTCAATGGTGCCAGAATTCAAAGAACATCCACGTGCTTAGATTTAGGTGTACGTGAAGAATCCCAGGTGGTCGAAATTAATCCGAAATTCCCCACGACGGCGTGCCTCATAGTCAAGTGTCGGCGCTAACGCGTTAGTAAAGGCGTTACCGGTCACGCGTCGCTTTTTTGGTAACTAAGTAACGTACTTGTTACCATTTCGGAACTGCGACGTGTAACGTATTTGCGTTAACATTTTTCCGTAACGTGAGGTGTGACGTTACTAATTACTTTTTATTTCTGTTATCCCCGCCACCCCCTTTTCCGAAAAAAAAAAGCGTCGATCATCTTATGTGATGTTGCAAATAACCAAAATGTACTGGTGCTCTCGACGACCGTTCTTACGGCTCGCACGTATTCCACAAAACGACCATTCGGAAAGATGGCTGCTGCGGCCAGTCGCACGTTACTGACACTTGTGTATTGCACAAAATGTCTATGTACCAATTAAAACAGCGATGACATCCTTGCGTTTGTGAAAAGCTCACAATGTAGTAGTACACCGTACAATGCACGCAGCCATGGTACCCCCCTGTGCTCCAGCACAAGGGATGATGGGTTCTTCGGGAATGCCTTCTCGACATCATCGCCAATTGAATATGAGGTGCCGTTTGCTGCCGCGTGACTTTCCGCTGAGTTGGTTGAAGGGAAACATTCCGCACGTTCACCTCTTCCTCAATACAGAAATAGCATCTTCTTGAATACGGAAGTATCATCTACTGTGTGCGTCGAGTACCTATTTAGCGTAGGTGCGGACGTATTCGCTAAGAAGCGAGGCAAGGTATCCGATGACACCTTTGAAATGCAGGTGTTGCTTAAATTCAACACGTTGTAGTTATTAGAAAGTTGTCCCTTCAATACTGTGGCGGTGTTACCAATTTTTTTTTCAAAATAAATCTTGCTTTTTTATATTTGCAATTGCGGCTATATTTCTGGTTATTGAACTCGTGAGCGAGCAAGGCTGACCTTGAACACCTTCACGTAAACTTTCGTAATTTCTACGGTAATTATACATGTTAAAGGAAAAATAATTGTTTATGTGCGCAAATATTTTTTCCCGGAACTATACCGTTTAAGCATTTCTTTATTGATACAAAATTTGCGTATCTATTCTTTTTTTTTAGCGGGAGCACGCCGTCAGGGTTACTGTAAATTTGCTGACAGTGCAGTGACGTTTTCTTTACAGAGGGCGTTGATGATGAAATCTCATTTTGTGCTTAATGTCACGCCGAGAAAAATGGCGTCACCTTGTGCTGCCGAGTTAGAAGCAATTACATTTAACTCTACAGAACTCTACAGGCGAATTTCTTCCAGCACAGTATTGCTAAGGCCCGACACATTTATGCAAAGTATTCTCGTTAAATCAGCATGCAAGCCTCAACCTGCAACCTGGAAGACTCAGCATGCATTTCGCCGTAAATCGAGGTAGATAAGTAACACCGCTTGTTATAGATAAATTACTCGTACATTTTATCACCTAAGCGTAACCCGACAATATAACGCCTAAATAAAAGTAACCGCATAAACTTAACAGTGGACTAGGCACGAATACTACATATACAGGATGTTTTTCCGAAGGCTGCAAAATATATAATAAATTACGGCTGTCGAAGAAAAAAAAAAGAAAATTTCATCAAAAGTGACCCGGGAAATGCGGCAGGCGTCCATTAATCACGAGAATTTTTGATTCGGCAACAAATATTTGCTAATTATTCTGAATTGACTTTACGGCACATAGTACGTTTGGCAAGTTGTCGCCGGTGAGTCTGCTAGGCATATCCACTTGATATTAAATCTTTGAACAGCGCTGATTTTGAGGCATGCGGCCAACATACTTGTCGTAAAAATGTACTGTTCCAGTTACCTTCTTAAGAAAACGCCGTTTCGAGCATTGAAGCGCTAAAGCAACTAGAACGCCCATTTATTTCTTCGCGCACTTTGGGAATGAATATCTTGAAATTGGTGTTATCCTGAAAATTCACTAAAAGTGGATGCGCACATCGAGCTTGCCAGATACGATTCGTCACTTGCAATATGTTCTATAAAGTAATTAATTAAGAAGTTAGTAAATATTTCTCCGTTAAATATTAACTAGCTCGACTTTAATACTAATGAACGTCCGCTGCACCTGACAGTGCTGCTTATATTCAAACTTTTATGGCAGTCTTTCGAAAACACCAGTTATATTGTTTCTGCAACTTTGACTTTGTTCGTGTTATCACCGAACATATGAAAAACAGAAAATCAAGATATCGCAACCAGAAGAATGTTATTTCGACCGAAGCTTACCATATTAACTCTTATATATAAATTTCAAAATTCATATTTGTAAACGCCGCGATTACTGAGACGTACTTCAGCGTAGTGGTGACTGTTGGACTTGGACTTGCGTTATGCGTATGTTAATTTAGCGGAGATTAAATGTACAAAAGAAAATGAGGCAGGGGTACATACGAACAAGCGTATATCTCTGTCTGCATTGTTGTTTTCGCGTTCGTTTGATCTGCGGTAAACCAACCTAGTTACAGAACGATACGACTGCAGCGAAACTACCACCGGCGGCAAAATGAAGACAGCGCGACGAAAGCGATGAGATAAAGAGTGTAATGAATGCCATGGGATGACGAAACTGAGATCAGTACGACAGGATGTCTTCGATGGAACCAGTAACGACGGCTGGATGTACACGTTGAAGAAGTGATGAATACGCAATAACCACGTGATGTGGAGTGCCTCTTCAATGAAAAGTTCTCGCAACATTTCCAATCTCTCCTACGGACGAAACATATCCACGTTTTGTCCTTTTCATAAATCGTTTTTGAACGACTTTGAGCTGAAGCTCTTCCCGCTCCCTCCGCCCTCCTAAATTTCATCTCGTGTCGATCATCGTTCGATTGTTCACGGGCCATCCTGCGAAATTAAAATGCAGTATTCCCACCCTTCCTGACGAACACGTCAACCGAATGGAACCGGCTCACCGCCGCTATAGCTCCAGCAGCTCGTAATATACTTCCTTCAACGCCGCCATCTTGAATATCAGATAACTCTATGACTGCTCTCTGTGACTTCGCAGTGGTACTGATAGCATTTAAAATAAATAAACAAATAAATTTGATATCACAAAGGCGAGAGTGAAGCTGGTGAAAGGACGATGACGACGTTATGTTAGTGTAGAAGCTCATTCCTGACGATTCCTCCGAGTGGATAGCTGCTAATACAGTAAAATCACCATAATAGTTATCATCATCGTGAACCTCGCATCCAAGTTGGCGTGTGTCACTTGCGGCCCCGGTCACCTCTGTTAGCACCTACATCTTGTGGTCGCTTGTAAAATGCCCCGCAACAACTCATCGTGCAAGGCGAGAGTCAAAATGCAGCCGCCACCGGTGAACGGTAGGAAGAAAGTGCGAGGAAAGTTTCGTTTTAAGTTTTCAGATGGTTCTACCCCCTTTGAGAAACGAAACTGATTCAGAAATTATGAAAGAACACTTTGTTTTACAAAAACAGCACATAAATAGACCTCAAGATTCCACTCGCCCTCCCCCTACGATGAATAAAAAAATTATACAAACAAGGTGGACCATGATAAAAGACGGTGTAGGCGTGCGAATACGGGCACAACAGAGAAGTCAGGACAACACGGCGTTTCTGTTGTACTGACTTCTCTCTCGTGTCCGTGTTTGCACGCCTATACCGTCTTTTATCGTGAATCCCAACCAACTAGCTCAGCTTTCCCTCATTACAAGGTTGGTCACTCTTTGGTCAACATTTACAAACACCAAACAATGTTTCGAACGCTTTCTTTATCTCCACTTGCGGAGCGTGCACCGCACACGGCACTACAGCGTTTTTTTTTTTAAATTATATGCTGTTTAGGAGACCTTAGCGCTTTTATATAGCGCCAGCTACTTCTTCTGGCAGATAACAGAATTCGTGAAAATCACAGCAATGTTCTATCACGGTCTGTATCTTCCTCTCGAAACCTGAAAGAGAAAAAGAAAAAAAAAAACTCTCGCCTTGTTTATCAAGGTGTTTCCAGTAACGATCGAACAAGAACTAAAATTTCTCTAAAGGGGTGGCACACTCGAACGAATGAAGCTGTAGTTACGTTATCAAATTGCGGTATGGTTGCTATCGTGCGCCGACAAGTACACCTTCTGGTGAAGAGTGTATGTGCCGGAAAGATACAAAAAGGAAGCAGGGAGGGGAGTTGAGCCAATGTGAAAGTTTGTATGAAGTGACATTATCGGCGAACTTCGCCATTTGTGCGCGTTTTGGAAAGTCTACAAAAAGATGAATTTTTTTTTGTTCACTGAAAAGTGATGCCTCGGCTCACAATAACGTTGGCTGGCTGGCTGCTCGGTGGTGCATTGTTCCTATTCAGTTACAGCGCAGAACGCCTGCGGACAAGAATAAAGGACAGAACAGAGCGCTGTCTAGCATTCCGTCCTGCCGCTTCTTGAAGAAACGGTACTCTATTCTATCTGTTCATGTTTCCATGTGTGTAGCAGCTGTAAGTGTATGAATTGACTTACAAGGTTTTCTCTCGCTTTTGTTACTCCTTGTAGGCGACACAATGGCACAAAAGGACTTCTTGAACAAGTTCGTGATTAGGTTTGCTCTATAGGTCCTTTTTTAAAAGCGAGATTTACAACGTGAAAAAAAGGGGGGAGGGGGGGGGGCCTAAGAATATGTCGCGCATGCCCGGAAGTCCTTTTCGTTTTCTATCTGATACTGTCATTAAGCAGTTGGTAGTTGTCGCTTCATTGTCTGCGCCTGCTTTCTTTGGCGATCTATATCTGGAAATAAAAAGAAGAATGTATCGCAAGCAGCGGCAAAACTAAACGATGTATTCGAGCGACGCAATAATAGAACTTCCAGGCACACTAGCTGCTACAATGCAATGGTCCATTCGAAACACGGTTCGTGTGTGGAGTGGAATCATAAGGGAAATTGTTTTTATTCGATAATAAGGAATACGTAAAAAAATTATAAAAGTGGAACTCTAGAAAGGCACGCCTAGAGCGCCGCTAGTGAAGAATTTGGGTGGCTTGACTCCGATAGGCGGCAACTGCATTGTCCTTCACTTTTCTTTCTTTTTACTTTACCTTAATTCCAACCAACAAAGCTATTACACTTACACGTGCTCTCGTTGGATTCGTATAGATTTTAATACTTTAAAAATGAGCCGCTCGAATGAATTGATTGCTCTAAAAGGTGCTGTATCTATATTATCGGCTATAGTGAACTAAATACGAACTTCGGTTGTCCACGCTTTATCTCGTCCACATTTATTTTTTTTTTTGACGAAACCGGAAACGCGAGCGCCGCCGAAACATCGGCTATAACGACGACATATTTGGTTTCAGCGAGGCTCAAAACTCGAACAGTAGCATTATATATATATATATATATATATATATATATATATATATATATATATATATATATATATATATATATATATATATATATATATATATATATATATATATATATATACACACACATGGTTCATTCCATGCGAAGTGTCCTAGACGTGGCGCTCGTACATCGCAGATATTGCTGATCAAATTTGTGCCTTTTTCCTGTGCCACATAGAGTATAGTGGCAAAATATTTTTGCTCGAAAAACATTTTTACGATCATGGCGCCCCCTCGAATTCGCTTGTATTTGTTACACTGTGCCTAATGGAAAAATGCGTATAAAATCTATTTTTGTGTGTACAGCTTCGAAACCATGCTTGCGCTATCTCAGAGGTTCTGTATAGTTGTCCTACTCATTAATTCCGAAGTTTTTGTGTTTCAGTACGAGCTACGTATCTTCAAAGACTACAAAAATCTACAAAGTTCGTGACTTTTTCTTCAGCTATCTGGAATTCCCCCTAACCAATCTTCATAATAGTATGATTTTCAGGAAAGCGTATTTTAGTACAAAAATGTTTAGGGGTAAATTAGACTTCAAATCTTCCCGAAAAAAATTGTGAAATTAGAGAAAATATGGGATTTGTCGCATGATTGACCGTATTCTTCATACTGATGCGGTCCAAGTAAAAATACTCGTCATGCGGTGTATGATAGTAGACTACATCGTTAAGTAATGAAGAAAGTCTAATCAAATAATTTTTTTGTTTGTTTTAAGGAAGAAAATAATTTTTCGATTTGGCCCTCTGAACGCGCCCTGCATTTCATTTTGTTGCCACTTCGCCGCAAAGCACGTGGTAGCCCTTGCAGCTGACACCCGTCGCAGACAACGGCAAGATAGCGAGATGTATGTCAGTGGCTCGTGAGTGGTCGAAAGTCTTGTGGCGTTGATGCCAGTGCGACGAGTAATGAATTCGCGTTATAATGTGGGCTTGCTTGGCGGGCCTAATGGGAAGTATGGACGCCCGAGAGCAGCCTATGGCGTCGTTGGCACAATGTGCTAGAGGGCCGTCTGCACAACTAGCATACGCATACTGAAAGAAAAAAACGCATATTGTATACACTTGTTTGTCTTGGTATACGTGTTCTGCAGACGGCCCTCTAGCACATTGTGCCAACGACGCCATATAGGCTGCTCTCGGGCGTCCATACTTCCCATTAGGCTCGCCATGCAAGCTCACATTGTAACGCAAATTCATGACTCGTTGCCCTGAGATCAGGGCGACGAAGTAATGCTTCGGTCTGTTTAGATGAAAATACCTTAAAGAGATAAGAAAGGTTGACCTCGTTTATAGTAGCTTTGAAGCCTGGCATAATTCGTTTCTGTATCTAGGGTTTTCGCGCAAGCCAGCTTGTCGATTTGTTAGTTCCGATTTATATCTCTACTGTTACAACGAATATTGGATATAACGAACTAATTTATGGTTCGCGTGCTAATTCGTTACGAAGACGTTTGACTGTATACCGTGAAGGAAAGCGTTTTAACCAAATGTCCAAGCACCGACGAGTACAGTACTCGCGGATTGAAACAGGACAATTTAGGGCTAAGTAACGCACATACATTCCTTTCCATCATCTTCAGTTCGAGTCATATCGGCGTAATCTTTACTCGAACGCGTAAATCAGAGCCAGCATTATCTTTAGAGAGCAGATTCGTCGCGACATCACGTGGTTATCTTGTGAAATTGCGCATACCAGTCGTTATACTGAAAACTTTCATGTCGCGTTTGAATCCGTGAGTACTGTGCATTTCAACAAACAAAGGCGTATAAGGCCTTCCTGTCATGCCGGGGTGTTTGTCAGCTGGCACTTTAGGTTCCTATAAGAACGCTCGATTCGTTTTCGTATTTTGAGAAACTCCTAATCGAGCAGGCGCAGCCTTGTTGAATGACTGAAAAAATGTCGTGCATAGTTCCGCTCTGGCTTGATACCGTTAAGCAACTGGCCCCCCTTCGCGGCTGTGGCTGTTCTTACGCAGCTGAATTATTCGACCCCGTGTCGACTTGCATCAATTTTTTGCCGACTACACTACAGCCCCGTGACAGAATGTTTATCTGGGCGATTTGTTTCATGATCATAAAATAAAAGCAGAGTGCAAAAAAAAGGGAAGACGGGACATAGAAAGGGAAGAAGACGGGACGAGCGCCAATTACCAACCGGTTTATTTCGCAAAATTGTGGAAAATATAAAGTCGAGTACATCACAGGTGCGCCTGCGCAAACGTCACCAGGCAAATCGAATCAAAAGATCTCCTACAGGTTACGGTATAACAGCTCAAATCCCACCCTCAAACACACTGCCGTTTTGCTGACACGTGCCCCGTCCCGTCTGTGTCTCGTCTTTAATGCGCTCTGTTCTTATTTTATAATACCCGGTAAACATCTTATATTCGAACAGAAGAAATTATTCTAAATTTTAAGTCTGAATATTTTGACTAGCGCATTCTCGAACCAGGTACAAATTCATCAACAAAACTTTCTAGATTCGTATTATAAGTTCCCAATATTCACGCACATCAGTTATGTGGTTAGAGAAGGAGAAACTTCACGCTGCCTTTACACAATTCTGCTTGAGAGCGGTTTGCGGCACTGGCTTCACCCGCCGTGGCAGGTTAGTGATTATCGTGTTGTGCTGCTCAGCACGGGCATTCGGGTTTCATTCCCGTGCACAGCGGCTGCATTTAGATTCCCTCGAAATAAAATTAAAAAAAAAGAAACACCCGCATACTTAGGTTTACGCTTACGTTAATGAACACCTGGAGGTCAAACTTATTCCAGAGTCCCCCTCTAGAGAGCGCTTTATAATCGCGTCGTTGGTTTGTCACGTCGAATCATCAAAATCAATTCAATTGTTTTTTTTTTTCGTTTTACGTTGGTTTGTGTATGCCCAGTCGTGAGTAAATGAAAATTTTGTGTGAAGATACTGTACTCTTAATCAGGTCCTGCTTAAATGCTGGCTATATCGAGGAAACCAGACGAAAAATGTCCGCTTTCCTGCTTATATCTAGCACTTTAAGCGGGACCTGATTAAGAGTGATGGGCCCGTGGAACCGCCTCGCATCGGTGCTTTGTTGTGCGGTGATTGGCGTCAGGGAGAGGATGGTCATACATGCATATTAAGATGAGCCAGTTCTTCTAATGTGTGTACAGTGTGGAGCAGGTGTTGCTAAACCGATCTGTTCAACCGGCATAATCTTGGTTCGCAAAACAGATACGGAAGAGAAAACCAATATGGTACATGACGGCACCTGAGACACAGGGGCAGCCAGAACTTTGATTCGCGAACGCCTTTCCGTCGCTGTACACCTACGTGTATAATGATGCTGCAGATAACTGGCATCAAAAAATAGCGCCGGAACTATGTGTGTATCGATTATTCTTTACGCCAGCCTGGAAATATGTCCCGGGTCCCCGCTGTTCTTTTCCAACGATGGCGAAGTAGCGGTTGCCTTGACTGACCAGAAAGGACAATGAATTGCAATTCAAGGCTGGTTCATCGCTAAGTGACTTACCATGTAGCCATTAAGCGTGCAGAAGACAGCTCTCTCTCTCGCGGCGATATTTATATATCGACAATTTTTCACTTGACCGAAACGTTGTGGGAAAAGCGAAGCGCAGCTGTCCATACAAGAAACCGCCATGGCGAGGGTGCACAGATCATATACAAGACAGTGAAAGCATCATTCCCTAGCATGGGCATTGGCCATCCATCCAAGGATCGCATATCCAGGAGTGTATCTATCTATATACGCAGACATGAGCTCAGGAAGCACGTTTGTGAACTTTTGTAGCTGAAAAGTGTAGGGGAGTGACACAAAATGAGCCGGTCTTCTTGTCCCCTTATGGCAATGCTTATTATGGGAGCGCAAGTGTCTCTTCTGCGCGTTATAACAATAGTTATTTAGTGAAACAATTATAATAACCAAATAAGGTCATCCAGTCAGAACGCAAATATAATTCGCTGATAGTTGGGTTTAGAAGTTCGTTAAGAAGCAATAATCTGCGATATCATAGAAGGAAAATCCCCGGTCATGTGAGATATTGCAGAATCACGATTTCGCCATGTTGGTTACGTCATTCCTTTCAGTTAAACTGCCTTCCGGGGCGAGATATTTACGACGCAACGACTGTATACTGCCGATAGTTATGCTGCTGTATCACGTTGTAGAACGTCTCAGTTAATTAATGCTCCGATGTGTTCTGAATAACATGCTCCAATCTTTTACATGGGTTCGGAGTTGGATAATGTTTTGTATTCTTGACGGAGATGGTTTATAGCCTTGTTTGCGCAATAATACAATTTCATCTGTTTTTCAGGAGCGTTGTGCGTGACTTCTCTAAGTATTTTTTTGAAGAACAGTATTTTTTTGAAGAAAAGGAAACAGGGGGGGGGGTGCATTTTCACCGGCGGTAAAACTAGTCGCGCGACCAAGTTGGTCGCAACGCGATGGTTGCACATGGTCGCTTTTCCCGAAAAGCGTTTATTTTGGCGAAGTCCTGCACTGACCGATTCTTCAGCTACGCGACTGGAGTCGCATAGCTGCTTAACCAATAAGGGGCACGGGAGCGTGACGTAGAAATTACCTGCGACATTATGCTGAAGGTTATTTTGCGTGGCCACGGTTGTGCCAGCAACGAAACAGACGTCAACAGAAGCTATTGCAGGAGTTGCGGAGGGCACCATAGGGTCGCTGGTGTGAGCATCGGTCGCCGTGAATAGCTCTGCAGTCGCGAGTCGCGAACTTCTGTCAGTCGCCGGTATATTTATATTCTTCTTTACCTATTTGACACCGGATATGCCATTTGAAATTTGACGTTTAGAACCTAATATTCGAAAGTGTCGCTGACAAACGAGTCCGATATAGTCAGGGTTAATGATAATGAACATTTCATTACGTATACTTGTCGAATCACTGCGGCAGAGCACGTTAGGAATAGCTAGCCGACGCCGGGAACATTAAAATTCCCAAGATGGTGAAGCTAGAAAAGACATGACTTGCCGAGAGAACAGCGCAAACAGGACACAGGAACACAGAAGGACACCGGACACCATTGAGCAAGGTGCTGCGCAAAACAAACATGGACGACAAAAGGACAAGGACGCGCAAAAGTAGGATCTGCGCCCGCTCTTGTGCTCTCCTCGTCCATGTTTCTTTTTTTTTTTTTTTTGCGCGGCATCTTACTTAATAATGTACGACGAACTCGCACAACAATATGCATTATTGAAACACAGGACATAAGAAGAAGGAACGTACAACAGTGCTGTTATACGTCCCACTTTTTTTATGCTTGTGCTGTTGTTAGCGCTGCTTTCCCAGCAAGTCATGAACCAACCAGCCCAAATTCGCACGCTTCTGAGGAGAAGTCAATGTTACGGTAATGTATAAACCGGGAATCGCTGTCGAACGAGTCAATTGTTATATTTTGCTTATTTAATGGAATCTTGCGCCACAAGAATTCTCCGATAAAAGTGCTCGGTCATACCTCTGCATTGAGGGTTTCTTAGTAAGACTCGATATCTGAATGCAGAAAAGTAAAGCGGCAGCAGCGCGTTTTTATTAAATGCGAAGCATTTCTTAGCGAACTTCTGCGACTTTGAGCGTATCTATCTATCTATCTATCTATCTATCTATCTATCTATCTATCTATCTATCTATCTATCTATCTATCTATCTATCTATCTATCTATCTATCTATCTATCTATCTATCTATCTATCTATTTATCTATCTATCTATCTATCTATCTATCTATCTATCTATCTATCTGGCCGCCTACGACTTTGTGCTCTCCTGGCCGTTTCGTTAATCGGATGTATACTAAAATTGGTGTGTCATAACATAGCCTTATTACGAATATATATGACAGGTCATATCATGAAAATCATGACACGCATGTCATGAACAGCATGATTTACATTCCACGGCCTTTGGGCTCTTGCGGCCGTTCCGTTAATTTCATATATACCAAAATTGGTACGGCGTGACAAGAGTTCATGACGAAGATAATGACAGGTCCTAACGTGCAAATCATGACGCGCATGTCATGTGCAGCACGATTTACATGACATGGTCTCGGGGCGCTCGCGGCCGTTTAAATGAAGGGATACATACGAAAACTGGTATGACGAGACATTTCTGTATGACGAACATAACTGACACGTGGTAACATGAAAATCATGATATGCATGTCATGTATGACATGATTTACATGCCACGCTCATGGCGCACTCGCGGCCGTTTCGCTAGATTGATATACACCAAAATTGGTACTGTGCGATGTGACTTTATGAAGAACATGAATAACAGGTGGTAGCATGAAAACCATGACATCCATGACATGTATGTCATGATTTACATGCCGCGCTCATGGTGCAATCGCGTCCGTTTCGCTTGCGTGATATACACCAAAATTGGTGTTACGCGACACGACAGTATGAAGAACGTAAGTGAGACGTGGTAGCATGAAAATCATGACATGCAAGTCATGTACGACCTGATTTACATGCCACGCTCATGATGCGCTAGCGGCAGTTTCAGTAGATTGATATACACCAAAATTGGTATTGCGCGATGTGACTGTATGAAGAACATGAATGACAGTTGGTAAGATCAAAACCATGACATGCATGTCATGTATGTCATGACTTAATTGCCACGCTCATGATGTATTCGCGGCCGCTTCGCTAGCTCGATGTACACCAAAATTGGTATTGCGCGAAGCGACTGTATGACGAAGGTAAATGAGACGTGGTAACATGAAAATCATGACATGCATGACATGCACGACATGATTTACATGTCATGCTTATGACGCACTCGTGCCGTTTCGCTTGCCTGACATACACCAAAATTGGTATTGCGCGATGCGACTGCATGACGAACGTAAATGAGAGGTGGTAACGTGGAAATCATGACATGCAGGTTATGTATGTCATGATTTACATGCCGCGCTCATTGTGCATTCCCGGCCGTTTCGCTAGCTTGGTATACACCAAAATTGGTATTGCGATGTGAGGGTGATCAACTGGGCGTGTTGGTATTGCGCGACGCCACTGTATTACGAACGTAAATGAAAGGTGGTAACATGATAATCATGATATGCATGAAATGTACGACATGATTTACATGCCATGCTCATGGCGCACTCGTGGCCGTTTCGCTAGATTGATATGCACCAAAATTGGTATTGCGCGATGTGACTGTATGAAGAACATGAATAACAGGTGATAACATAAAAACTATGACATGCATGCCATGTATGTCATGACTTACATGCCACGCTCAAGGTGCATTCGCGGCCGTTTCGATAGCTTGATATACACCAAAACTGGTATTGCGCGATGAGACTGTATGATGAACATTAGTGACAGGTGGTAACATGAAAAACCATAATATTCATGTCATGTATGGCATAATTTACATGCTCTACTCATGGTGCACTCGCGGCCATTTCGCTCCTTTGATATACACCAAAATTGGTATTGCGCGATGTGACTGTATGACGAACATAAATGAGAGGTCTTAACATGCGAATCATGTTATGCATGTCATGTACGGTAGGGTTTACATGCCACTGTCATGGTGCGCTTCCGGCCGCTTTGTTAACGTGATATATACCAAAATTGGTATGGCGTGACACGAGTGCGTGATGAACATAAACGACAGGTCATGCATTTATATACCAGAATATGCGTTTCATTGGCATGGTGTACAATAGATTGTGCATGCATGCGTGCATGGCAAACATGCGATATATGGTGGACTAGATGCCATGGCACGAATGATTTCATTTGGCTCGAAGACAAACAAGGCGATGTATGCAGCTCTTTGCTGGCTGCTTCGCATTACATCGATTCCCACAATGCGTGGGATCTGCCGGCTTTTTTTTTTATTTTTTTTATCTTTCAATTCTGACCGCCCTGCCGATAGGAAATGCAACCAGGTGGAGTTATTTGTGAGTCATGCATTGACCGAGCCAAGTTTTACGGCGACACTGCATACGGCTTGGCGAAAGCGAAATCAGTCTGACCTATTTGGGCAAAAATTCCTAGCGCGTATGCGCCACAGAAATTGCGCAAGCCCCACCACCACTGGTTCGCTAGAAATGAAGTAATCCGCGGGCAAACAACGTATGTGCCACCGTAATTGAGAAAACCTCCTGCTCGCCATTGGTCCACCAAAAATGCAGGAGGGAACACACGGGCCGCAAACACCAATCGGGATTTCTGGACAGGCGTAACCAACAATTGAGAAACACTCTAATGAACCGTCGGAGTTAAACCAGTGATAAACCAAGGGACGCACGTTTCAGCTCCGCCGGTTAACCATCTGTACGCTGTGCCTGGACGGTGATTTTTTTGTGGTACGTACGACATGAGGGGTACGTCAGATAACCATTCACACAAGGAGCGGAATCTTATTTGTCGCACCTGTGGCGGTAAAGTTTAGAAGCGCAAGAACTGTCGTAGATTGAATAACCAGCAGATGCAGTCAGTCATCAAACAGGACGCACTGCGCATTGTCAAGGTAACATGCCTGCACAAGCATCCAGATACTTTTAGGCAACATCCCAAAGACGCCGCTACTTTACACACTACCCGATGTCAGAAGCCCGCTTAAGGCGTTATACCGATTGAACTGACAGTTCTTTATGTACACATGGTCGTACCTCAGTTTAACAATCTATCCGTTAATCGGATGGTACACATACTTCATCTACGACGTATCCACATTAGAGGTGTGCGCCGCCGCCTGTTTTTGGTTACGCCGCTCGCGCCGCCGCCGAAGTCCCAAGAAAGATCACGCCGCCGCCGCCGCCGCCGCGGAATAATTGCGGCATGCCGCCGTTAGTCTTTTCTTTTAATCCAAGTGGGGAATCTGGAAAAAAATTACAGCACCTCGCCGGAAGAGCTCTTCTCGATGTGTCCATGTAATTGACTGTCCATTTCAGCGGCCGCTGAATAGAGGGAGCTCGACGAGAAGCGCGCCCCCTGTTTCCGGTTCTTGTTCTGCAGCGCCATCATGACATCACGAAGCTTTCAAACACTCCCGACACAAATGATAGAGACGGAATGCGCTTCAATGCAACGAGCGCAGCCCTCAGAGATTCGTTTTTCGGTGCACATGTCTTTTGATAGTGTTAGCCATCAATTTAGGTTTAATGCGGCCGCCCGTCTAAGGCAGCTGTAAGGTCGGTACGCATTCCCTGCATCGTTCACAAACATCTGAGACACATTCATATGTCAATTCAGACTTGAAAAGTTCCTTTTTCTGTGCATTTCGTCCACTCTCTTCTTACGCTAGGATTGTGCTGGCGGGTTCGGTGCGGCGACGTGTTCATGAACGAGGTGACATCACGGCTCACCGCTTTTTCGAACCACTGAATGCGCTGTGCCGAAATGGACTGCGGAGATCTCCTTTGGGTGAACGCACCGAGAATAGCAGCCGCTCACCTGCTCTTGCTTCTCTCGCACGACTAGCGTGCGCGATTAACATATTTCGCTCCATTTTGTGAGTTTGCGACCGCGCATGCAGATAACAGACTGCAGCCGACAAGCTCGAAATCACGAGAAGTTCATCGCTTAGTGCTGACATTGTACGCGTGCTTTATGAAGAAATAAGTGGCGAGGAGATGTACCCTGTTAGAACGGTATTGAAGGCGAGAACGAAACCTGTGGAAAAGGCGCAGATCATAATATTCTTCCAACGGACGAACTCATTAGAGTGGAGAAGATGCAGCCTTCCAGGAAAAAGGCGAGCCCTCTTCGACGGTTTTTTGTAGATTTGTTTTGCGTTAGCAATTGTATAGATACTCAGGACAGGCTTTCATCGCCGTCGTCATGTTCCGTATAAACTCTAAATCGGTAACATCGCTCCGCGCATTGTATCTTCTACTCGCGAGTAAAAGCTCGCGAGCGTTGGCAAGGAACGTGGTTAAAGCAGAGATGAAACAAGCTGGCCATCTCCGTCACACGGAATAACATAAACCCGCGTGCGAAGCCTGCCGTCGATTGCTCCTCAAGCAGAAGGAAACACGCCCGCCCGTCATTTGCTGGGCGAAGGAGTAGGAAGGGATGTCTGGGGAGAGGGACTGCGTAACTCGAGCAGCAACTGTGAACTTTGACAATAAAGGCGCGGTCTAGAGCAATGGCACGTGCGCTATTTCGGCAGACATCCCCCAGCGAACGGCTCGTACACCTTCTACGCCCTGTGAGCGCTGTGACCTCACTGCTTCGAGCTCGGACGACTGATACGACAAACTGACCGAAAAGCGCTTCTCTCCCGAGAGCGGCCGTATTGCCATACACCAGCGTTTTGTAGAGTTAAGTGAGATCGGATCAAAAAGAGTTAGCTGCTGGCCCTCGCTCATGTAACATTACGGCATGTACTTATCGCATTCACTCTCAAAATCATATCGATTCTCTCAAAATCATATCGTTATTTTGGGACGTAAAACCCCAACAATTATTGTTATTATCTTTACCTGCTGGTATTTCATGAAGAATAATATCTATTCATAACCAATATTCGAAACCACCATTTCTAGAGCTAACATTACCAAGGGCATGGTTTAAGTCTGTGTCATCGAATATTATTTTTCGAAGGTTTCCCGCCGCAATTCTGAGATGTAGAGACGCGTTTTAGCCGTTTCTGTATTTATGTATATGTCATATGCTAATTTTTTGGACAGCAGTTAAATCAAACGAAACTGAAAAAAAGAGCAAAGTTATCTCAATCCGACATTGCGGCTTCAGTCGACGTCTCGAGAGTGGCGAGAGAACATTTAGGGAACTCTTCCTATTTTGCTGTCTTCGAAGGGGGAGCTTTCCTATAAGAAAACCATGGCTGAGCTCATGAAGCATAGCTACTCAAGAAAAAAATTGATATAGTAGGTGACAGCGCGAAAGTAGTTACAAGTAAGACGACCAAGAAACTAACCATGTGGGTAACACAGCGAGCAGAAGGCTTCGGGCAGGAGTGGCCTTTACACCGGCTATATTCTGAATGTGCAAGTGATCGCATTTACCACTGGGTGCCGCGTGTCCATACTGCTCCGTCCCAGTGATGGAGGCAGATGCGTGCCATCTACTATGGATATGACAAGCGTTACAATCGGAACGCTCCCGCCTCCTACTGCAAGCCGGCCTCTGCTACAGCGTCGCGACGAGCTATGACCGCTGGATACACGATAAAAAAAAAAACTCCACGAAACACTGCGTCAATTTATACACAACACAGGACCCACAGCACACATATGATACACATATACACATAACGAATTATGCCCGCAGAGCAAGCCTTCATCGCAATAAAGAAAAAGGGAATCGGTCATCCGATTCGACGCAGCAAAAATTGTCAAGGTAACGTACAGTACACGCAGAAGCAACCAGATACAATTAGGCAACATTCTGAAGACGCTGTTATTTCGCCCACTATCACGCAGAAATAACGACTCAGCTTTCATAGAATCGAGGCTTGGTATCACCACTCTGCAGATGCCAACTATCGGAGGGGCCTTGGCGGGAGCGTCGACAAGAGTATGCAAAACAAACACCGAAGCCCAAGTTTCCACGCTTCAAAACACCGAAGCGTAGGGTGTACTTGCAGAAAAGCCATGACTACGGCGTTTTTGGTACCACAACGCACTTCCGCTAGTTATCACGGGCTTTCGCGATGAAAGATGCGCCATGCAGTAGTAAGGGCAAAGCAGGCGAAGGGTTCCAAGAGCTATACAAACAACAGTATCAGGTAACACCCAGAAGCTGGTGCTGCATTGCCCACTCATTGATTTTTCGCTCACAACCAACGACGCCGACACCGGCATTTCTGCAAAACGAGCTCTTCAACGCTATCGCGTAATACGTTTCACAAGCAGACATGCAGAGCTTCGAAATGGTTCGACATACCTGCGGTGCCGGCCTAATTCTTTCGTAAAAAAAAACTGTCAAAAACGGTTCAGGTCATTACAGAAAACTTGGAAAGGGCAAACGGCGAAGACTAAACACATACAACAGGACTGGCGGTGTGGGCGAGTTGGTCCATCTTTAATGATGGACACACTCGCCCGAACCAAGGTATTGTTGCGGTTCAGGTTCCTTTGACCTCGTGTCAGATTGCAATTTAAAGTTTTTTTAAACGAGTTGTTTGCTTATACGCATTGAAAGATAGCAAGGGATGGCCGAGAGGTCAACTAGATCGTAGTATCTGGGTTGCTGCCCTATGCTGGAGGAGGGAAAATGATGATGAAGGGAGTGCAATACTATTACAGAGTGCACGACATATGCACCGAATCAAAAACACGTTGAAGTGTGCGGTCAGTCGCCCGAGCCGTTGTGCAAGCTCTTCGCTCTGACAATCCGTGAGGCCTCATTTTTATTATCTGAGCATGGAATGATAGTATTCCGTCCTTATGTACACCCTAAATGGTTTCAGGTTACCTTTCCTCACACGTAACACAGACCGTGGTCTCTAAGTCAGACACAACGCGTCAGGTATAAGAGCGTGAGTGAGCTCGGCGGCTTTCAAGAGAGCAAGGACGAGTTTTCAATATTTTGAAATGTTGTTGGAGTTTTCAATATTTTGTAGGGGTGTCCCAATATTCGAAATTTCGAATGCGAATCGGATATTTTCCTTATTCGAGGCATATTCGATTCGAAAATGAATATTCTAATCTTCCCGAATATTCGGCCAAGGCCCAATATGCGCTTAAAGAGGCGAATATTCGGACAAATGCGAACACATGAACAAGTAACGCCTCACGGATGCCACGCATAGTTATTTTTATTGTAAAACATCGCTAATGCGGTTTCTTTTTCCCGAAGTTTTATTCCCCAGCTCTCTTACACAGCGTATGTTGTACGTTCGCGTCCCATAAATAGATGCAATAACCGTTAAGGATATTACCTAAACAATGTTTAGATGCCTGGAAAAGCAAAAGGCAGTGTGTGTCGCGTAACATTGCATAAGGAAGAGTGTCTTTCAGACGAGTTAAAGCAGATAAAGAATGGTCACCTTGTGAATATACCAACCAGTTAGTTTTTCTGCATGATAGTTTGTAATTAGCGCATTAACAAAAATATCTTGCATCTGCTGCAGCCTAATGACCTCCAGTTTCATTAGTTCATTTTAAAAGAGTACCGAAATGTACTGTCACTTCTTGTTTTGTAACTTTTGAACGATGCCCACATGTCCGTTATTCGATTCGATATCCCAAGACAGTTTTTTGCCTTATTCGTATAGGATTTGTATTCGAAAGCTTCAGTATTCGCACACCCCTAACATTCTGCCATTTTTCACAACTCGCGTAACTTCACAGTTAATTTTGTAACCGCCCATGGTAACTGTGTGCTCGCCGTTTACTATACAGTGAAAACTTTCGAAGATTCGCTGAATGATTTCCTGTGCCTGGAGGCACGACTGAAACAGGAACAGCCGTGGCAAAAGAAAATTTCACAAGAAACCTTTACGAAGTAGCAATTCTTTTTGCTGTGGAAAAATTTATGCTACAACTTCTCGCTATATGCTCTGCCGATAGATCAGCGTGGCTGCCCGGCACCATGCTCCATATGGATCGAGGTACATATTAGGCACAGTATAAATATTTCTTTTTTTTTTGTAGTGGGGCCACATGAAGTTCTTGGAAATGACGCCTAAAATCCGCTGAATATTTGCCCCTTCTTTTACATGCTCGCTTTCCTCTTCCGTTTGTCGTTGCGGGCGTACTCGTTAGTACTGAAGTACGGTGGGTGCATGCGTACTGCGCTACTCGCGCAATCATGTTGTGCTAGATTTTTATTATGGCTTTATCGCTGAGACCGTAGAAAAAAAAATGTTCTTTGATCTCTCGCAACGAAGCGGACTGCCACTTTTTTGTGTGTTTCCTATTGTTATCGCTGATTCAGCTGAAGAACGCGCTTCATCAGAGAAGGAGAGTCTTATTTGCTTCTTTTACGCGAGTGAATGATTGAAGTGCATTGAGAATTGGAGGTGGAGTGCTTCCGATACGTGCCTTCTCTTAAGTCACATCCTCGCGTCGAAGATCATTTTGCATCGTATGCGGGTAACATGTTTTATGCGCAACGCTCCGAATACTTTTTCGAAACATTGCAAACGCAGCCCTTCTGCCAGTATCGATCGCCGCGGTTCCGATTCGGAGGCCCCCCGGTTCTGGTTATTCCGCATTTATCCACTTGTGCACGCACCGTGCATTTTGCTTCGATCGTCACCCCGTGTCTCTTGGCCCGACTGCTCGTGTTCGTCTCTCCTCAGTATTAAACTGAATGTATCGATCGTAACTTGAAGCTCGCGTGAATGTGAAGACTGTGAAACGGAAAGAGGCACCACACGTGAAAGCGGGATACGTCGCGATGTTGTTGCTTGTATTCAACATCGTTTCCTGCGCAGCTCCGCCGCGGTACAGTGTCAATGACGTTCTGCTCTGGAGAAGGACCATGTCGCGGGATCGATTGATGGCCGCACCGGCCCGCATTTCTGGAAAGGGAAACGCGGAAACCCTAGTGTAAAATATATACAGCGCGACAAGTAATCAAAAATCGGCTGTTTCTATATCTCTGCCACAACTTGGTACTCATTTTGATAAGGGTCGACAATCGAACACTGCGGGCTGCACCAATCTGGTCCAAAAACTGACAGTGGCATCAATTCGGACACGTAAAATAACTTCATTAGTGCGAATTTCTAAGACCATAGCTAGTCGCCCCCTTCCCCAGCACGTGTCACGAGTTCATCACGATAGACACCAAATACCGGATATACTTTATAGAATGCTTTAGTGTTCGTCTTCGCCTTGTCGCTCACCATCTATAGGCCTGCTACATGTTAGTAAATAACGGTATGCACCGTCGATAAATTTAGGCACTTGTAGCGCCGTCGCAGCGCGTAGGCTCCGCTCAGCGCTCGCCAGCGCCCTCTGTGGTCACGCGAAAACTGGCGCAGCAGCTGCGAAAGCTGCGCCCGAGAGCCGCGCGTCGGTGCGCCTCCAGCGGGTTTAGAAGGGGCTGCCGCGGTAGAGGAAGTTGCAGTGGATCTAAGATGGAGTTTTCAGAAAGCTAATCAATCTTGCCAGATAAGGCAGGCTGCGCGAACCGTTCACTTTTTGCCCAATAACTGATGAGTCGGCGTCGGAGACGAGTCCTCGCGTTTTACTGCTGCATGGGGCCAATCTCTCGCGACAGTCTTCGTAAACAGGGAACCGACAAGAACGTATTCCACCTTCCTTGTGCATTTCTGCGCAATTAACCTCGACGAAGCTCTTCAGTACGCCGTTATTTCTTCTATGCACGACGGAAAATGGCACACGCACTAGAGAAAGAGCGTAAGCTGCGGTAGGGACGGCGGCAGACGCCCACCCCGCGAAACTAAACATGCTAAACACCCGACGTCAGCGCCACCGCATTTTCGTGACGTAGGGGCTGCGGAACAGGTCTCTAGCGAGCGTGTCTGGAAGCGACCTATGCAGGTTCGGTATTAGTGCGGAACAAACTCTGACATTGTTGCGCGCCTGAGAATTTGCTGCGTTTAGTTCACAAACTGTTGCCGTGCTACCGCGCACATGCCTCAAAAAGAAAAAAAAAGTGATGTCAAGCAATTTTTATTGTTTGCCGAAGTACGTGTCATCGCGGAAACGACAGCAACGCATCGTTCCATCATTTCCCGAAAGAAGCAGACCAGGCGCAACGGAGTGCGACCTGGATTAGAAGCTTGCGCGTCGGGGGAAAAGTGACTGACACTAAGCCACTAAGCTGCTTTGTTCGAAACGAGGCGACTCACACGAGGCGACTTTTTTCGTAACTGTGAGTATACCGTTAATTTGCGGATGTGCGTGTGAAATATCACGTGGGCTTATCGAAGAGCGGCGTGTGCTTTCGTTTAGGCAATCGTTTTAATAAATCAGTGCCGCACGCGAAACTTGCTTATGTTTGTTTTGTGCACCAGCGTTAGTGTTACTGACACTCAAATTGAGTCGCAGTAATAAGCTTGCTGACGTACGTTTGTCGGCAGTGTAGTAGCAAAGACTGAATTGTAGGTTGAAGATGGACACACGTACGTCGTGCCTGCTTTTGTTTTGCATTGTACGCAGACACGTTGCGTTCCCATTCAACGCGGCGCATTGGCAGTTCGTGATCAACTTAGGGGCAACTTCAAATAGCGCTTGCTCCACCTTTTGAAGCTTTGGGCCTGCGCACTTCACCGCTAGTTTGATTTTAGACATTGTGTACGCAACTGAATTCTGTTGCAATTAGCTCGCTTCGAAGGGATGCCCTTATACCCATACAAATGAATTTGCTCAAGATGAGGTATCGCTGATACTTTTTGAAATCCAAGGCGGTTAATTAAAAAGAACGAGACTCGCTTCTATTAGTTGTTCACTTCTCAAGCGTTAATGATGCTTTCATGACTCAAGCAAACCTGGCTTTTAAATGCACATCACATTCGCATGTAAACACCGCGCTTTTATTATTTGTCTTTTTGTCTGTAATATAGAAATTGGGAAATACCATATGAAAATTTCAGATTTACAGTGTCTGAGGAAACGACTGAGGGTGACTGCTGCCCCAGTCAAAAATTTCCCGCCACGCACTAGTGCTTGAACCTTTCTGAGAAACTGTTTACCCACGACTTGCCCGAGGAAGACAAGGACATTGTTGCCATGATTCAGCCTTTTATGGACACTACGCGCAGTATCTTGAATATTCTGAACACTCCGACAGACCGAGCTGCTCTGCACCTGCCGGGTGTTCTTAAAACACGGTGTTTCCAGCATTTCAGTAATAACCATGGCTTGCCCACGGCCCTTTTTTGTACTGAAGTAAGAAAGGCCACAATTCCCCAATGTCAGAGCGCTGAAGACATGTATACAGGTCATAGAAACTCCGCGCCTCAGTGGACGATTGTACTTCTAAATGCGCGCAGAGCCCGCCTTCTCTTTCTTTTTTGGCCTTTCCTTACCCCCAGTGTAGGGTAGCAAACTGGGCGCTCCTCTGGTTAACCTCCCTGCCTTTCCTTTTCTTCCTTTCTCTCTTTCTACGTACTAACACTTGCCTTCTTCGACAGCCGGCTCGCCTGAAAGGCTGTTTATCTTCACAACAATCTGTCGCGGCTCGACGAACAGTGTGGACGTTTGCACTGCAGAGCGCATCTATTTCCACTCTTTCGTCCTTGAAATTAATCAGCCCTTAATATAAGGTGATCAGCAGCAAACACCATTTCACCTTCGATCAAAGAGCGCGATTCAACGCCACAATCCAGAAACTTCAGCGCAGCGCCAAGCGGCGAAAGTGCCGTCGCGACCCTGGAAGTCACACCCATACATGTTTATTTGAACATTGTTGCCAACACGAGAAGCAGAGTATTGAGTTGCGAACCATAAACGTTTTCGAGCGCCAAATATTGCAACGCTATTGCACCGGCGTGAAACGCACTTGGCGTTTGGGTTTAGCGTCGGCTGCGCTATTTGTTGGATTTAGCGGGGAGCCCCAAAACATGCCGTGAAAGGCTGCGTCAACCAACATGGCGGCGCCCATAAACGCCACGGCTCTTGTCTAAGACCTAGCTCGCCTTATTTCTGTGCAACTAATCACGTTCTTAAAAAGTAAATACCATTGTAGAATATCGTTCTCGCGCGTCTGACGCGTTTAAAAAGGATTGAACGATAAGTTGCCGCTTTATTTATTATTGCTTGTCGATTTGAGAGCTCGTAGGCTTGAAATGTCTCGCGTACTCAAGTTCGCATTGACTTGGCCGCTGGCGGTGAAGTAAGCACAGAGGACTGCTGGGGATTTAATTACTAGCGACTTCATTACTAGTAGCTTTATTATCAATTAATAAAGATATTTAGGCCCAATAGAATGGCTCTTGCACCTTTTAGAGGGAGAGAGAAGCAAGGGAAGGCAGGGAGGATAACGAGACGCACGTCCGGTTTTCTACCCTCCTCTGTGGAAAGGGATAAATGGCAGACAGAAAAAAAGAGAGAGAGAAAGTCGTACAATCTGCTTTAAAGAATGTGCTCTCGAGTCCAGTCGGTCCAAAAGCATCTATAGTTGGCATCGCTGGGTGTCATAGCGACTGCAGGACATGTTCAATTGTCTCTTCGGTTCATCCCGATGCGAAACAAGTACGCATTCGTGAATGCAACACTCATCCAAAGGCGGCACAACAGCGTCGCACCGTAGTGGGAAATTCGCTATGGTAGCTGTAGCTTCAGCGAAGGATCACGTTTATGTAGCTGTATCCTTTGGAAGCTATAGGAGACGACCAAAAAGTGCGTGTAAAATTCCGATACAGCAAATAAAGTTGTCTTGCCGCATCAGTCCTTGATAAAGGAATGGGAACCATTCTAGTTACTTCATGGGCTGAGCGGACCGCGTCGTCGGCTTTTAGACGCCGTAGCGACTAAAACTTCGCCTTTGTAGCCGCCGCAGTGCCGCAAACGCAAAACGCAAACAGTGCAGCAATATCCATATCTTAAAACTTGTACCTCCTGCGTGGTCATACTCCGACGTTCACCAACCTATCTGAGGCCCCAGACAGTTGCTGCCCCTATTATAAAACAGCGTAGATCATACATAGAAGAATATCAAGTCTTGATTAGAGCGCATGCAAAAGGTAACTGCCATAAAGTCATTTAGAACTCAGTAGGAAATACAGCGTACAAGGCCTTCATCTAATAACAGTAATAAAGTATTCCGTATCTCATGCAAGTGGATAGCAAAGTGCTCTGACAAATGTTCGATAACATCAATACACCTTAAATCACGTGCGCTAATTCGCCGAGATCATTTTTCGACGTGAAGTTGACCAAGTGAATAACCCAGTATTGCCCATCGGCATTTCTGTACCCACTCATTCATTTCCTTGAACCCTTTTTTAAAGCATTTTTCATCTTTTCAAGCATTCATCTACTGAACTTCTGCCTTGTTTATACTTCTGCCCTGTAGGTAATAAACTATATGTAGCAACTGTCATTGTAGCAATGCTACTATCTTGGCAGTTACTGGCCGCAGTTGCTGCATAGTGGTGAATGTTGTGAATCGTGATAAGCATTTACTACCGCAGTGTTAGCAAATACCACTACTTTTTTAAGAGTTTAAGAGTGTGAGCGCTTTTTATTTGCAGTGTAAGTGTGCAGGTTGTGATCCGAGAGTGTGTGTGTGTGTGTGTGTGTGTGTGTGTGTGTGTGTGTGTGTGTGTGTGTGTGTGTGTGTGTGTGTGTGTGTGTGTGTGTGTGTGTGTGTGTGTGTGTGTGTGTGTGTGTGTGAACTTTGTGATGAAGCAAAACCAGCACGCATAGCTCCCCAAGAGTCTTTTTTTTTGTATGCGGTGACTAGTGATAGTGACATGTTGTATTGCTGATATCCTGGAAAGAGATCAATGGCCCCTAATGAAGTGCGAGGAACCTTATAGCCTAGCTCCCGTACTAAGTCAAGGCGATGTTACAGCAGGTGATAACACTCTTCGTGCAATCTTTTTGCCTTCTAATTGGTTGCGAGAGACGAAGCGTGTCTGATCCCACCAAAGCAGATCCAGATTAAGCGTTTCTCCTTGCGTCGCCTCGTTATCCGTCGTACGCCAGTGGAAGACCGGCACTCTCATCTTGCTCTTTCCTCGGCGTTGGAGCGTTTCTTCCCGTCTTCACGTCGATGCCGCGAGACTGAAAGTCAGCCTGCACAAATGCTGTATATTAGTTACACTGAAGAGCGCGTAAGGGCGCACAACGAGGCACCAGAAATAAGATTTACATTTTGAAGCGAGCATGGTCATCCGAAGTTGCACTCGAAGCAACGAGTCGTTTGCCAGCTGACCGTGCCACCAGCGCTAATTGGCACTCGCTACTAGCAATCTGCCGGCAGTCGGATGTCACTGCGAAATAGAGTGGCCTCCAATGGAAGCCGCAGTTGCGCATGCGGATAGGCCCGTAGTCCAGTGTTTAACAGACTATGGGCCTATCCCGTTGTTGGGTAATGTTGTGTGGTAAAGCTTCTCCCGTTCGCCGAGATATTAATAACTGCTGGGGTTTTACGTCCCAAAACCACGATATATGAGGCACGCCGTAGTCGAGGGTTCCGGAAACTTCGACCACGTGGGGTACTTTAACGTGCCTAGTCTAAGTCTAAGTGCACGGGCCTCCAGCATTTCATCTCTACAGGAATTTTCGCCTATTTAACAGTGGTAACGCTCCAGCGCGGCCTTAGCATACCCAACCCCCCCCAACATGGGATTGGGGGGTTGGGTTGGGATGACTTAGCATACCCAACGCCCCCAACAGCAAGCTTTCACATCGCTCATCTAATAGCGCCCACAATATTTTATTTATTTATTTATTTATTTATTTATTTATTTATTTATTAATACTGTCAACCCTCTGTTGAGGGTCCTTACAGGGAGGGTAGAAATAAATGCAAAAAAACAGACAAACAGGTATATCAAGTGGCAGCGCAATCATTTAAATACATGTCTAACAATTTTTCAAATTGGCAAACATCACTTGCATTTACTACACAGCTTGGTAACACATTCCAAAGTTCAATCACAGCTGGGAAAAAAGAATGACGAAGCACATCACTGCGAGCGAAATATGGTAATAAAGCATAATTGTGATTAACACGACTGCTTCGTTTCCCTGGCAGCTTTAAGTACTCATCTTTGTTAATTTTCAGTTTGTCCATGCAGTATCCTAAAAAAACTTTCAGCCGGTTCTTTTGCCTTCGTGCTTCTAGTGGTTCCAGTTCACATGACTCTAACATCTGCGTGACAGAATCCAACCGGTGGTACTTTGTGCATATGAAGCGTACGGCACGGCGTTGAACTTTTTCCAATTTCTTTTTCAGGCTGTCCTGATGAGGGCTCCACACGACCGAGGCATATTCTAGTACTTGTCTAATGAAAGTTTTATAAGCCACCACTTTTATATCTCCTGTAGCTTGATGCAATTTTTGCCTTAAAGGGACCGACAACTGCCCAGAATATGAAATGAGTTGACTCCATTGATGTAAAGATTGTCCGTTGCACTGACTCAAACCAACGCTGTTTTTTTCGTGAGAGATGGATTTATATTTTTATTTCTTAATTGAAAGTCGCGAAAAATGACCTGTGGCGCCTCTGGCGGCAAAAACATGAATGAACCGATGAAGACGGCCACGTGACCGTTGAGTGCTGTACGCGGTCGACGATTTTTTTGTTAGTATTGAAATATTGTTCGTTTCTTTAAATTAAAAGGTATTACTCTATAATAATGTACATATAGGACTGCGTTAGTAGTATGCAATAAAGTGGCGCTGCCTTCGCGTGACGTAATGATCCCATGCTCGTCAGCGCGTCTTGAGCAACTTTTCAGCGTGCTCATGCAACCGTGCACGCAGTTTCCAGGTCTCTAAGATTTTGGAGCGACATAGTTTTGCTACCTACACTTCGTCTCAGAAATGACGCGCGCTGCTACTCGGTGCGGCCGTGCATATGCACAGTTACGTTTTCGATGACTTGGCTTGGCTCGTGTATCGAGAGAGTAACGACGCCGGGACAAGCCATCCATGGCACATGCGCAGGCAACCTTGGGCGCAGGCGCACACAACGCTGTACAAATACCGGGAAGTTGTATAAAGCCACACATCTCATTGTAACAGCTTGCTTTTTTCAAAAATGGTTGGAAAGCTCAAAATAAAGGTGGTTAAGCATAGTTACAGTAACTCCTGCGAAAGCAGAACAACGACAGCTTTCACAAGGGCTAGCGGCATCGCTATCAATTCTCAGCGTTGCTGGAGCAAGCCTCCATGCGTGTTTGGAGCCTTTCACATCGAAAAATACTGCTTATAAAATAACTACGCGCTTTTCGGATAAACCACTGCAGCTACAAACGCTACGAAGGGTGAGCTTCCTGTTGCGCCGTAAAAAACTGGGTCGAGAAAAATCAGTTGTCGGTCCCTTTAAGAAGCCTAGTCTTTGATTCGCTTTCAAGCACACATTTTCGATGTGTGTATGCCATGCCAGATTTTGCGTAAGAGTGACACCTAAATATTTAAATTGGTTAGCATGTACTAATAAATTACCATCGATACTGTAGTGAAAAGACATAACGTTTGCTTTTTTAGTCATATGTGTGTATGTTGACTTAGTGTTGTTTATTTTCAAAGCCCATAAATTACACCATTGGCTGAAATTTTGCAAACAACGACTAATTCTGACTTGATCGTGTGCGCTCGTTACAGTAGAATAAATTAGACAATCATCTGCAAAAAGTTTCGCTCTTACCGGCTGTTCGACTACTCTAAAGATATCATTGATATATATAAGAAATAACAAGGGGCCCAATACCGAACCCTGGGGGACACCTGAAAACACTTGGAGTGGACTCGACGAACCGCCATTTAAATGTACCGTCTGTGTTGGATCATTTAAGTATTCTTTTATCCAAGTCACTAATTTGTTATCGATAGCAATTTCTCGAAGTTTAAAGATTAGCTTATCATGATGCACTTTATCAAAGCCTTTGAAAAATCTATACAAATGACATCAATCCGTTGCTTCTCATCTAAGACAGCAGCAAAATCATGAACAACTTCAATTAATTGTGTAACAGTGGATAGTCCAACACGGAAGCCATGCTTGGATGCGCAAAGTAAGGTGTTCTGTTCTAGATATAATAAAGTGTGTTTTGCGATGGTGTGTTCTAAGAGCTTGCAACTAATACACGTGAGTGAAATGGGGCGGTAATTGTTTACAAGTTTGCGATCACCACCTTTGTATACCGGTATAACAACTGCCCTGCGCCAGTCCATGGGTAAGGAATGCGTATGCAATGATTTCTCAAATATTATCGTTAGGTAATACGACATCCATTCAGCATAGCGTTTCAGGAATTCAGGACAGATCTGGTCAGGCCCACTAGATTTTTTCCCATCTAGGTTCAGCAGCAGTTCAAAGACTCCCTCTCGTTTAATTACAAGTTCTTTCATTGGAAAATGTATGAGATACCCTAAGTGCTCACCCGCATTAGTGTTCGTATTGTTGGTACACAGACTGGAAAAAAAAATTGAAATGTTCAGCAATGTCAGCTGTTCTCGTTAACGTTCCTGTGCCCTTTACAATTTCAATTTTATCTTTTTTACTGCTGAGATACCTCCAGAATTTTTGTGGGGAATTTTTTAAGAATCCTGTTAGTGTTTTGTCAAAAAACTGTTTTTTGGATAGTGTCAAATTCCGCCTCAATTCTGCGCGAAGTCTTGATATTTCCTCAGAGCCCTTTTTCTTTTTGCGCAGCCGCTTTAACTTTCTTTTCATATGAATAATACCGCGGTTAATCGAAGGTCGGCGATGTTTAGATTTTCTTACTCGTGATGGCACAAATCGATCCACGCAATGATTGACTATAGCCTTGAATTCATTCCACAACTCGTCTACTGTTTTTCTATCTGCGTGGTGCTCGAAGAGACCAAATGAGAATTCCAAAAAATCGATAACTGAATTGTCATCAGCACTTTTGTAGTCTTTTACCGTTATTGTAACAGGGGATTTCTTGCGGGGCATAGTAACAGCAGCCACATTCACTACAATAACTTTATGGTCAGAAATGCCTTCCTCAATTGAACAGGAATGTTCTTCTATATTGTTGGATAGGAACACCAGATCTAACAATGACCTTGACGTGGGAGTTATTCTTGTATCTTCATGAACAATTTGATATAGATTAAAAGAAATCATTATATCTATTAATTTATCGGCGCTAGACGTTTCAACACCATTGTAAACCAGGTCCTGCCAATTTATGTGAGGCAAATTGAAGTCTCCAGCCATAATTAGCCTTGTGTTCCTACGTACATTGGTGCACAAAATGGTGCTCAGTCGGTCGAGAAAGTCACAGGAAGTCGAGGGCCGTCGATATATTGCGCCGACTAGATAAGTAAGATTTCCAAAAGTAATTCTGCACCATACTGTTTCGGGAATGTCACAGTCTATTAAGGCTGCTTGAACAGAATCCTTTAATATGATACACACTCCTCCACCACGTGAATCGCGGTCCTTCCTGAACATTTTATATCCAGGGGGAATTATTACATCAGTATGTATATCACAATGCATCCAAGTTTCTGTTATCAAGACCATATGAGGACTGTATGAAAGCAGCAAATATTCCAGATCAGTAGTCTTGTTAACAATGCTACGAGCATTTAGAACAAGAAAACATAGCTACGACGTCAGAGACGAGATGGGCGTTACCCCTGAACTTGTTGCATCTGCGTCAGGTAGGTGGTTCGCCGCATGAGCCTTTTTCTGCTTTCCCTTACCTAATCTACTTTCTTGAGCTCCACACTGTATGCGCTTATCTTGGGTGAGGTTCCGGGTGTACGTTTTGCCTTTTACCTTAAGTTTGTCGTAGGTGAGCTGGACTTTTGCGCCTTTTGAACGATCCAATGCTGTACTTTCCCATAGTTTTCTTCTTATTTCCGCTCTTTCTTTAGCATAGTCTTGGCTGACCCTAACATTAGTGCCCTTTAGTTTAAAACAATTCCTTAGAACACTATCCTTTTCCCTGGAATCAAAGAACTTCATAATAATGGGTCTTGGCTTATTCGGTTTCGCTTTACCAGTACGGTGAATTCTCTCTACTGTCCTGACAGAAACCCCCAAAGTCTTGTCAAAAATGTCGTCAAGGACCTGTTCTCTCAGTTTAGTTTCTGATTCATCACCACTTTCGGCGATTCCGAACACTAAAAGGCTGTTGCGCCTACTTCTAGTTTCATACTCAATTAACTTGTATGCCTGCTGTTGGACAACTGATTCTAGTTTTTCAATCCTATTGCTCATGTCTTCAAAGACCGTTAGAATACCTTGTAACTTTTCAGTTTTAGCATTAACAGCGGCGATTTCTTCTCTTATGCTATCTATCTTGCGGTCACTTTCTTCTTGCCTATCAATAATAGCCTGCAATATCTCGGTAACCTTTGTCCCAGAGTTTGGCCCTGGGTTCTCTTCTATGTCACCGGATACAAGCAACAACATGAACATTGACCAGCAGTCAGTCAAAATTGCAAAACACTTCTGAGGGCACGGCAGCACCAACAAAAACCTATCATCGCTACGATAACCAGCCAAATTAGTGGACTAACCTGCACAAGAAGCAGTGGCGATTTAGGCATGCTGTCCGTTAGCCAGCTGCCGTACCCTCTGAAGAGATCGTCGCCGGGGCTGTGCCTTTTCTAGACTGTCCAGCGACGACGTCAATCCTGCAGGGTAGGTGATATCGAGTAGACGGTCCGCAGTGTCATTTCCACGCTGAGGCACTTCGAAGAATCCTGGTTGGGTTCCGTTGTTTGCAGTCGACACGACGGCGCAAAACCACGGCAGAATCTGCACAAGAAGCAGTGGCGATTTAGGCATGCTGTCCGCTAGCCAGCTGCCGTACCCTCTCGCGAAACACCTGGCCTTCTGGCTAGCAGCGGGATCTCGCGACGGTCCTACACAAGAGCAAACGTGTGAGCGAGATTCGCGTGCGTGCACTCACGCAGTCCCGAACCTCTGTGGTTACGTTATACGCATGCGCACCACGCCTGCGGACACGAAACCGTTGTGTACTTTAAGCTAAAACTATGCAACGTTCGTGACTTCAGGTTATTAAGCATTCTTGTAAGCAGAGCTGTTATGCTCGAGGTTTGCCGTGTGTCGTAGAGAGAAAATGATCATCATCATGGACCGGCACTCGCTCTCTTCGTCCTCTTCTGCTTTGCTTCCTGAACACGTGCGCCAATTTGTTCGGCCTGGGATGCAATAACTATCCATATTAATTAACGCAATTGAAGCAGCGCAAAATCGCTCTGTTCGTTTCATGCTAGCGAACTATCACCGTACAGCAAGCGTAACAGAAATGAAAGCCATTCTTAACATCCCACTACTCGCCATTCGCCAGAAGCAAGCTCGCATTTCACTTTTTCATAAAATATATTATCACAATGCCACTCTGCGATCACTCTTTGTTCAGCCACCACCATTCACACCTGCTCGTAGGAATCATTGTCATAAAGTCAAAGTCTCGTTTTCTAACACTGTCGCGTGCGCATAGTCATTCCTTCCCAAAACCACAGTCGAATGGAATAACCTACCATCATCAATAGTGAAGATATGCGATCCAATTCTTTTCAGACATGCTCTTATGAACATGATGTAGAGTTGTACAATTCTGCTTCTTTCTTCCTTTTTTCTTTTTTTCCCCCTTCCTCTTTCGTGCTCTGAGCTCGTGCTCTCGTACTTTCTCCATTACAGATTCATATCTGATTTAGTCAATCCAGCGGTATGTTTTGCATAACCAGTGTTTATATCGGTGTTATCCTTTTTTTTTTGTCTTTATTGTGCATTGATGCTGTACTCACTTGATTGATTGTTATGCTTGTTTTCTCTCTTCGTATCTTGTTTCGTGTTACATATAATCGGGTACTTGCCCATCCCCTCTATAATATACTGTATGTACCTTGAGGGTATTTCAAATAAATAAATAAATAAATAAATAAATAAATAAACTCTGATGGGCGAGAGAACGAGTAGGGAATGAGTAAAACAACTTTATTAGGTCCATAATACACGCGAGTAATCCCAACGTCGCATCGATAGGCACACTCGGGGACCATCAGGCTGAACCTTGCGGCCCTCGCGCGGGCCCTCTTGGCGAAAAAAATTTCTCGGCGAGGCGACATTGGTACCCGCGTACCCGCGATCGGAAGGCGAGCGTCGTAACTCCTGGGCTATACAGTTACGCTAGCAGAGCATAGCATAGCCTTGTATAGTACAGTATAGCAAGGGGTGGAAAAGGGAAATGCGGGTGAGGTGGACAGATGTGAGGGTGAGGGAAAGGAGGAGGGGAGAACGAGTACAGAGAGAGAAAGAAAGAGCTAGAGATAAATAGATAGAAAGGGAAGAAATAGAGAAAAATATAGAAATACAGAGAAAGAAATAGAGATTGAAAGAGAGAAGAAGAAACAGACAAAAATATAGAAAAAAAGATAGCAAGCATAGTTATGTATAGTACACTATAGCAAGGGGTGGGAAGGAGAAAGGTGAGAGGGTAAAAGCCTAGCCAAGGCAGGACCAGCTAGGTGCCCACCAGCTCTGATGTGACCCAGACTTGCTGGGTCACAGCTGCGCTAATTTTTTTCGTGTAAACCATTTCTTACCTGTAAGAAGAAATAATCATATCATATCATATCATATCATATCATATCATAATCATATAAAAACAATCATATAGGATATCCGTGATGATGAAATAAACTTTTAATTTGCCGAAACAGTGTTTCCGAGCTCGTAAGCTCGGGGTCACCCTAGGTGGGAGGGTCCCTCATAAGGTCCAGGAATCATCTGGCCGCGATCGTCTCCCGGGCCTTGGCGACGAGTCCTCATTGGTTGTCTAGGTCCCCTGCGGAGATCTTGGCCCCTCACGTCTCGCCGAGGAGGTTGATGCGTGCGGTCGTTGCGGGCTTGCTATCGGCATCTTGGTGGCGCCACGGGCACTCGAATATTGGGTGTACCAGTGTGTCGGGAACGTCGCATATCGGGCAGTGGTATGCATGAAGCCTGGGGTAGATGCGATGTAGCAGAATACTGTGCGTGTACGTGTTGCTTTGCAGTCTTCGGAATGCTGTGGTTTCTTCCTTTGTCAGCCTGGGGTGAGGTGGCGGGTACACCCTGCGAGGTAGGCGATGGTGTCGCAGTATGGCGTTATACATCGGTCGTACGGTCTCCACTTCTGCTGCAGCGCTGGCTAACCGCGGGTCGAGCGAGGCGGTGAGGGAAGCCTGGTTGACGTGACCGCCGGCCGCGGCTTGAGCCACTTCGTTTCTCTCGAGCCCCTCGGGCCCTGGCACCCACACTACGCAGGTGTAAGGAAGCGGAGTGCTGCTCTTACTCAGAATTTTGAGTACCTCGATTGAGATTCGGCCTCGCGTGTAATTGCGGACAGCAGATTGGGAGTCTGTGAAGTCTACGAGTGCCTCCGTGCTTGTCGTTGTGGCGAGGGCGATCGCCGTTCTTCCGCCGTCTCGGAGCTCCGCACCCTGACGGTGGCAGATGCCAGCTCCTTTTCTCCTGCGTTGACTACGCTTAAAGCGTCGGCGTTTTTGCCCGGGTATTTAGCCGCGTCGACGTAGTGAGCGTCTGGATCGTGCTGGTGTCGTCTTCGGATCGTGTCGACTAGAGTGATCCGTCGTTTCCGATGATACTCGGGATGCATATTACGCGGCACTTGGGCGATGCTCAATGAGTCTCGGAGGTATGGCGGTACCTTCACTTTGCGGTCCGCCTCGCAGATGTAGCGCTTCCCATAGCCCAGGCGCGCAAGGACCGATCTGCCCGTCGACGTGAGCCTCAGTCTCTCGAGTTGACCGGTCCGTTGTGCTCTACCAGCTCTTGCCAGGTGTTGTATACCTCCATTCTAAGGAGTCTGGTGGTCGACGCCATCGGAGGTAGCCCCATGGCGAGCTTCGTATCTTTACGGATGAGCACATTCAGCTTGTCGACTTCAGATGTCTTGACAGCGAGGTACGGGGTTCCGTAAGTGAGTCTGCTGGTTAGAAGAGCTTGCACGACTCTTAGGGTATCTTGTTGCTTCCGACCACTGGGTCGGTTGGCGACTCTCCTTACGAGGTGCGTGAGTTGGGAATCGTGTGTTGAAGTCGAGGAAGCGTGGCGGCCCCTGATCCGTCGTGGTGCAGGTGCAAGCCGAGTACTCGAAGCGAGGCGACCTTCGGTATTTGCACCCCGTGGAGGATGACGCACGGGTCTGGTGCTTCGCAGGTTGGAGGTCTTCCTCTCGTGCGGGCCTTACAAGTAATTCCGATTTTTCAGGTGTGCAACGGAGGCCGCATCTGTCGAGGTATTTCTCAATGACGTCGACCGCTTCCTGAAGGCAGCTTTCTTGTTCTCCTGTGCTCTTGCCCTGCGTCCACAGCGTAATATCGTCAGCGTAGATGGCATGACGCAGGCCCGGTATGTTTTCCAGAAGCCGGGGGAGCTGAAGGAGCGCCACGTTAAATAGAAGTGGTGACACGACAGAGCCTTGAGGTGTGCCCCTGTTCGGCAGCTCAAGTTTGTTACTCCGTAGGTTAGATATTCCCACCGTAGCCCTACGACCGGTGAGAAAGTTTCGCACATAGCGATAGGTCTATGAACCGCAGCCAGTGTCTTCGAGATTCTGCAGTATGGCTTTATAGCTAACATTGTCGAAGGCGCTCTTGAAATCGATGACAAGGACGGACGACTTGCTGTTCTTGTTCAGGTGTTGAACTAGATCTTCTTTCAGGAGTAAGAGGACGTCCTATGTAGAAAAAAGCTGGCGGAATCCGAACGCGGTGCTTGGGTAGTACACGTTGTCTTCAAGGTGTAACGTGAGCCTGTCATGTATCATATGCTCAAATAGTTTGCCAACGCACGAAGTCAGGGAAATGGGCCTTAAGTTCTCAACAGCTATGGGCATATTGGGCTTAGGTATCATGATCACCTCTGAATGCTTCCACGCGGCAGGAAGTTCTCCCTTTTCCCAGCACTCGTTGAAGTACCGTAGGAGAGCAGTCAAAGCCTGATTGGGTAGCTGTCGGAGGTGCTTGTTCACTATCCCGTCTTTGCCCGGACTCGCGTTTCTCGTGAGCTTAGAAATGACTGCTTGAAGCTATGCTGGTGGGAAGGGCCTGTCAAAGTCAGCATTGGGTATTCCTTCATATTCTTTGGGCGGTGGTGGGATTGTCGCTGATTGGACGGGACCGCGGAGCTTGTGGCATAGTTCACGCAGTAAGTCTTCCTCCGAGCCGTCGTAGTTGTGTGTTAGTCTACGGATGCGCTGCCGCTGCTGCGTCTTGGTGGGGCCCTCGTCGAGGAGAGCGCGCAGCAGGCGCCAAGTCTGCTTGGTGCTGAGCGCACCTTGGAGCGTATCGCAGAAGTAGCGCCAGTTGTGTCTTGCTAGTTGTTCAGCATACTGCTAAGACTGTTCTGTCAATAAGGAAATTCTCTTCCTGAGTTTTTTGTTGAATTTTTGCCTCTTACATCGCTTTAGCAAGGCTCTTCTGGCCTCCCAGAGGTGTATTAAATGGGAGTCTATTGCGGGGTTGTCTTCGTTAAGTTGCATGACTTTGGTGCACCGTTGAGCGGTATCCAGAACTAGGATATCCTTAAAAGCAAAACTATTTACCTGTCTAAATCAGCTTGTAGCGGGGTCTGGAAATGTTCTATGCCATAAAAAAAGATTAAGCGTTCATTATTATGGCTACTGCTTTTTTTATATAAAATACGGCACCATTCCCAAAGCTTTCAACTACGGCAGGACCCCATAGCAGCCATATTTCTGTCAAGATGTCGACCATTAGCTGAACCCGATGGCCAAGGTCAAACTACCGACAAATATGTGAAATGCCCACGTCTCTGAAAGTTACGTTTTTTTAAATGATTTTTTATTTTGTCAAGACGAAGCCTCAGAACCCCTTCAAGCCACCGAAGAAACGCAGGTGGCTATGTTCATGGCACAGAGATTGGGAGATCAGCGCAGTCTGCTGGACCAGGCACGGCCTGAGACGTTAGCCAACGGCTTTCTGGACTTAGAAATCTGCCCACCTTGGGTGAAAAAGGAACACGTTCGTGCTGTTTATTTCAACAAAAGCTTGTTCCTCCTCGTCCCCCTCCTCGTTGTCTTACCCTAAGCGTCCAGAATCTGGTATTTAGACAAAATGGTGATGGACCGGGAACTGCAGGATATTTTAAGCGCAATGAACGCAAAAATATCCTAACGGTATTAATAAATTTCATATCCGAGTATAACTGAGATTTCACCTCTAATGCGACATTAAAATGAAGAACAACTTAAGCGGTATAATAAACTGCCCTTCTACAGCACCAAAAAAAACGTGACTCTTAACGCGAGCATGGATATGATAAGCGAGAAAACGCGAAAAAGAAAGCTAACTCCAGGAACAACCGGCTAGGGCTCAATGAATTTCGCGCAGTAGCTCGACGTGGCCTCATGAATATTAACAGCGTCTCCTCGGGCCTAAATATATTTTTTTTGTAAAAGAGTAGGGCTACATTGCCTACAGAACCTACCAGAGGCTAAACTTGACGTGTTATAAGAAAATTTAGCGTCATTAAGACTCCCTCCTCGACTCCATAATAATAATATCTGGGCTTTAACGTCCCAACTCCTCGACTGCACGCGTGGCTACATAGGGCTGGATGCGTGCATCAATGACGCATAGTTGCCGCCACTTCACTAAACGTTACTTTAACTACTGACGCAGGTGCTTTCAGCGCCAGCGTGAAGTCATCTGTATGGAGAAGTGTACTGCAGTATTTATCTACCTTAGCTTTGGTCGACGCGCTCTTGCCAGTCTAGGAAAAGCGTTGATGCGTGGCCCGCTCATGAACAGGGGCGAACGTTTTCCACGTAAACGGTACGCGCCTCTTGTTATCCGCTCTGGCGGTAATGGTGCACCTGGGACAGGCTAAGCCATCAGCCGCCGTCCTCTGCGAGGCAGGCATTGCAATATCTAAGTCATTATATTCGCGTAAGTAACTCTGGCGCCATTTAAGTCGCTGTCCAACTTTTTCCCGCCGGCATATAGGGCGGTGCAGGCTATGCTAGACAAGCTGATTAAAGAATAATTGCATAGTACTGCATTTGAGTAGAAACCTCGGGTGGTCGGCCGTCCGCTCTCTTCCGCCTCTAGGATAAATCTTGGGTGATATTACCTGCCTGAATAGACCCGTGTTAGGCAATCAGGTGTGTTTCTATACAGTGGAACTTCACTTGAACAAACTTCAAGGGACCCCAGGAAGAAATTCGATAAAGTGAAAGTTCGCTGAATTGAAATAGCTATGTTGCAGCTTGTTATCAGGAGCTAAAGAAGGCATCAGTTGGTAAAATAAAATCTGAACCCTTTTATTTGCAATGCTGCTTATTTGATTGTGAATTTCTGCTGATTTAGCATGTTTTGAAAAATATAGTAATATTTTGCCGCACTTGCCCACTTGGGACTGAAGTGGTCATGCATTGAGTCACTGTGTCTAAGCTCTCAAAAGCCTTCTCCGGCTCAACGCTCTGCTGGGCAGCGAAGGACGTCATTTTTTCCAAGTACATCAGTGCTTCTTTAGCTGAAATTTTTGGTGCTTCCTCTACAGGGGTTACTTCTTCCTCCTCCTCTTCTTCTTCCTGGCGTAGGACGCTCGATAAAATCTCTTCTGTAGACAGAGTGGCGCATGACTCAATGCGAGAGTCACAGGTGACATAGTCCTCAAAACGCCATGGGCTGTCTGTACCCAGTCTTTAAGATAATTTCTGAGCAGTATGACATGGGAGGCATTGGTTAGTGTCAAAAAATATGTTTGTGCAACTGAAATGCAATCTGCACTAATTGCGTTAAACTGAAAAGTGTTAACATTGGGACCAATGGCGCTTCGGCGGGGAATTTAAAAAAAAGTTCGTACAACTGAATAGTTCGTCTAACTGACGTTCGTTCAAATGGTAATATATATATATATATATATATATATATATATATATATATATATATATATATATATATATATATATATATGAAGGAAAGAAGATTACTTTTTAAGGGCTCGTTTTTCTTTGTTAGAGACACAATTTTAATGAGAACTAACAGACAGCAATGCCAAGGAAAGTATAGGGGGTGTTATTTGTAGTAATTAGAATATAAATGTGAAGAAAGTAAAGTGGACGAAAAGTTAACTTGCCGCCGGCAGGGACCGAACCTGCGACCTTCGAATAACGCGTCCGATGCTCTACCACCACTGAGCTACGGCGGCGGTCATCTCCCCGTCCACTCTATAAGGTATATATGTGGATTGAAACTTAGGAGTGTCATATATATATATATATATATATATATATATATATATATATATATATATATAGAGAGAGAGAGAGAGAGAGAGATATGCACTTCGGCTGTCTCGAAGGCACTGGGAGTGCTGGCGGAAACTTAGGAGCGCAGGTACATGTACCCAGCACGGCCAACGGCAATGTCACAGATCAGAATAAATCTACATAAACACGACAATACAAGAAATATTTAACCAAGAGTACTTGCTACATCAGATCAATAATAATCACAATGCGAGTAATAATTTTTGTATCTGGCTTAATATCTTCGTGATATCTTTTATTCTTCCAGAAGTTGTAATAATGTACGTGCAGCAATGTTTTGCCATTTTTCTTATTTTTTTATTTGACTTACTCATATGACTTTGGCATTTACCAGACTTCGGTATTTGTATATGACTTTGTATCTTCTTGATATTTTTTTGTTTTTCCAGAAATTGTACTAATGTGCGTGTAGCGCCGTTTTGCCCTTTTTCAGACGGCCATGGACTCAAAAGTTTTCCTAGTGATAATGGTCTTCTATCCAAACCATGCAGTTTTGCTAAAAGCTTCTCAAAAGGAGCGTCATTTTTTTTGCAATATTAGAAGAAGGTGCTCTGTGTATTCTTCGGCCTCGTCATAAAAGCATGTAGCACTGTTAGCTTTCCTTGTCATATAGTATACTGAGAGTGCCTAACCAAAGCAAAGACATAATTGTTTCCACACATCGGCGAATTTTTAATCGGAACGTTGAATTGTATTCTGGTATCAATGCTATGTAATTGACAGTTCGGCACACCATTTACGAAACAAGTCTCTAGGACAATCGAGCGTAAATCTTGTTCAATAAACCTGGATCCGGAAGAGCAACTCTGGGCCGTCCAGTTGGCCGAAAACGCCGCCGGGACCCAAGGGCTATTGGCCGCCGTTTAGACGGGGACCTATTCCCCAAACCGCTGGACCCAATAAACTTATTTCTCTCTCTCTCTCAATAAACATTGTGCATCGCTAGCCGCTAGAGGTAGTAAGGAGTTATAATTTACTGTCTTGATGAGCCACACCTGCCATGGGATGAGCTGGGGCATTTCCACCATTGCACGCGTCCTTTTTCATTGTACTCGCTACAGCTCCAAGAGAGATCTCTCAACAACGTTAGCACGCCTCAGTGACCAGCCGCTTTCCTATAGCAATCAATTTTAGTATGCCGGAACGTTCGTGCTTCACACCAAAAAGTGTCGAAGGCGCTCAACAAGTTTCTGCAGTCAACCGGCCCCGCTGAACGACTAGACATAGCCACGTATAGTATAGCATAGCACGGCGATGAGAAAGGAAAGTGAGAGTGAGGAGGAGGGAGAGGAGGAGAGAGAGGACAATATGGAAAGAGCTAAAAAAAGAAAGAAAGATGAAACGAAGACAGAACAAAAAAAAAATGAAGATGCAGAAAGAGATAAAGAAAGAAATAAACATGAAAGAATGAAGAAATAAGACGAAGATGACGAAGAAAGGTGAAAAAAGAACAACCTGCGTTCGCCAGGTGGAAGCCCTTGCTTGGTAGCTCCGCTGTTTCGCTCAGATTTCACAGGCGTTAAACTGCTTTACTTTGTGGACCCTTATTCTCATTCTTTTCTTTCTTACTTTTCTGTCCCCGTTTCATGATTCCATAATGCAGGACAGCAAACCGGATAATTAGCTTCTGGTTAACCTCCCTGCCTTGCACTTGACCTTTATCTCGTCATCTGCCATGATTTCGCAGTGACTTGGAATCTGTCGAGAATTTATGTCCTGATGTAAATATTGCCGTATGGTGTATGTCTTCTGTATTTCGTATGTCAACGTGCTGCTTGTTTTTTCTAAGCTTGTTTCTTTTATGCCCAACGATGAGGCTTTCGAGTCACGCAGAACTACCCAGCGAAAAACTCCTGGCAGTGTTATATTGCAACGCGGCGCGGGAAGAGCGTGAAAGCAGTACCAGGAAGGAGAACGGGCGCAAGGGATTGGTGGTCGGCAGCGAAATAGTTTTCATAGTATTTTTTTGGTATGCTTAAATTACTTATTGCTCTCAAAGAACCAATTCGACCTCTACTTTCTATAGTCGCGTATTAATTTTAATCAAAAATATTCTTGATAAACAAAATAATTATTTTCTTTTCTGTATTTTAAGTATGTTATCTTAATTACCCGATTCTTGGCCAAGCCTTCAGGGTGGGTGCGCGCCAACACTATTAGGAACTACAGCTACATCTACATCTTCTGACCGTCCAACATGGTTTAGAGCTGCCCTGTAACAGGGAGAGAGCCGCCAAAAGTGCGCTACTGCACCATACAGTATAGTGTTCTGACCGTCCCTTATTTTTAGTCTACCGTTTCCGCCTTTCTCATTGTTTTATAAATTCATCACATCCGTAACAATGTGGCTCGTCCGTTCTGCACATTGTGAATTGCTTTGCGAGGGCGCCGCTATAAACGCTTCTAAGCTGTTCTTGGGCATTGTAATAAACATTTGATTGATTGACCGATTGACTGAATGGTCGCAGAGGCATTTCATCCTTGCGCTTCAGTTTTTTTTTTTACTTCACGGTAGGGTGGTATTTATTCTTATTTCTTCGTAAATACTCCGCAGCTCGTGCATATACAAGCTATAGGTTCATTGGTATCAACACCCCGCACGGGCGCACTCAAGCCGTCTTGAAACACCATCTAATGCATTCTCTGTTTTTGTCATCGGCCCAATGTTGGACGGCTACAAAACAGTATGTACCGAGTTAGAATATGATGTCGCCTCTGATGCCAACCTGTGAATTACTACATAAGAATATATTACCATAATAGCGAAGCGCCGTTACTTTTGTCGTAATCCTTCGATATTACCCTGTATAAATACTGCTCTATCTATTCTCTTTGTTTCTTACTCATTGTGTTTTGTTTGCTTGTTTGTTTGCGTTAGTATTTTTTTCTGCACATGCCGTCACAGCTTCTACAAACGGAAAGAGCGACGGTGTCATAAGGCGAAAGTTGCCCAGTGATAAAGCGACTGTCACGATAGCGTCGCCGCTGTGTACCATTGGCTCCCACGCACCATTTGCAGAGTGTCTGGGCGTTCCATTGTAAATATTTCTAAACGCAGCACACGAATGAGCCGGCTGTCACCATCGTGCACATATTTCACCGGAGGTCATTTCGTGCCGGGCGACGTGCTCCGCCAACCTTTGGTTTCTTTTATTACTTCATGTTTTTTTTTTCGCAATACCTCAAAGGTCGCAAGAAGCGGGACATTACACGAAGGGCAGACTGAGAGAAAAATATGACGGTTGGGGTCAGGTAGGGTGATCCAAAATTTTATCAAGGGGCTCAGATATTCCATCACGAATTGAGTGTCAAAGCGATCGCTCTTGGTGCAGGCTAAAACCACTGGCTTTGGTTGTCATGCAGACAGTGCGTATACCTCCACTTACTGTTTTTCTTAGGAGCTGTAGTGTCGCGATGAAAATTTCCGTGAAGGCGCAGGTGACATCACGTGAGACACCAAACGTGAGATATAGTAGGCGCGTGAGGTTTTCAATGCGCTAACCCTGCCCGCAGCCACATTTCGATTCCTTACGACTTACGTTCTGCTCATATTTAGAGAGCAAACAAATAAATTCTAGTTTCTGGCATAATCTCTATAATATTTAATTAGAATAGTTAAGGCGTACTACATAAGACGGCTTTTTAAAATAGTATTTAAAATGCATTATTTCAAGAAGCAGAGAAATTGTAGGAGATTCGTTCTCCGCACTATGAAAATCACAATTGGTTTGTGCTCAGTCCACTGAGAAGCGTTTGTATGTACACGCTGTATGCGATGAGTTTATGTATATGGTTTTCGGGCAGATTGTTCTTTATGTGCCTATAGCACTTCAGGGGCCCGGCTTGTCGTCCATCCGCTGTTTCATGTCGCCTGGTCACGCAGTGGCCAATACAGGCCTTAGACAAGGGTAACAATGCTCAAAAGCAGTGCAAAATGAACTAACAAGGCCTAAAGTATCAGTAACTACAGAAATAACCAATAATTATTGTAATAAAACTTCACTTATTAAATGAATACAAGAGACTCCATCTTGTTCTATCGAACTTCTTCTTTATTGTCTCCTCCCCCCTGCCCCTTGTCTTGTTTCGACTTCTTCTTCTTCTTCTAGGTATAAGCCTCTCGGCTTGCTTCATTCCCCCCAGCATGGTTTACATCCCTCCTGGGATGATACTTGAATATATTTCCAATGGCAGCGGATTCAACGGTGTCATTAGGACCCATGTACCATATGGTCTTCAAGTGTCCTTGTTGACTCGCCGTCTTTATAACGCGAAATGGGCCCTTGTAGGCTGCGTTGAGACTCGGTCCTCTTTTCACCAGCACTAAGTCACCGACCTCGAGTTCTGGTAATGCTGTATTTTGTCGCTTGTCGAAATTTCTCTTCATTCTTTCACGGTACCTTAATACACTTTCTTTTGATCTTGCCGCTTCTTGGAGGTTTATGTTCTTGTCAATGCCAAGGCTTACGTCCGCAGGCAGATATGTTGGTCTCCCAGTTGCAGCAAATAGAGGCGTACATCCCAGTCCGGTTGTGTATGAACGGTTGTGGTGAGCTACTGCCGCTTCCAGACAACATTTCCAACCACCTTTAAATGATGGATACATACTAATGTACTGCTTAACGTCTCTGATCGCCCGCTCAGCTAACCCATTTGCGGCAGGATGATAGGGCGCAGTGAACCGCAACTTGATGTTGCGCTTTTCAGCCCATTCCTGTAGCCGACGACTTCGGAAGGCAGGTCCATTGTCTGAGACGATTACCTTTACGTTGTCGAACATCTTCCTGCTCAGAAAAGAAATCACGCTGTTAGCGTCTTCTTTGCCCGGTCTTGCTGTGATCATCCTGGTGCACTCATCAATGCACAAGAGGAAAGCTTGTGTCCTCTGAACTCCTTCAGACTTTTTCCGTAGCTCCGCAAAGTCCAGATGAACTACTTCAAATGGCGTGTTAGAATGTGTTGGTATAGCCATTTTCTGCGTTGTTTGCTTGAATTTCACTTTGTTAATCTGGCATTTGTGACATCGAAACTAAAGAAGCCAGCTGCATCGGAGCCAACTTCCCATGCAGACCTCTCCCTTGTTCTGCAGGCGATTCAAGCTCAGCAGAAACAAGTTGTCCAACAAAATGAAATGATTCAAACTCTTTTATCGGCGTTGAGCTTGAGAGACAGCCGTCCTACTGAGCTTGTGAAACCTGAACCGTTTGATAGTACGTCGGGCAATCCAGAGGCGTGGATTAGTTTCTTTGAATGCGCCTGTAAACAGAATGGCTGGAACACCGACGAACAACGAGTGAAACATATGCTCCCGTTTTTAAGTGGCATCGCACGAAAATGGTACGAGTTGCGTATCATAGGACATGAATGTGATGCATGGAGCACATGGAAGGAGAGCTTCATCTCATCATTCCGTGGGAGCCCGCTTGAGCGATGGGATCAAGCCATTTTCTACCGCTACCGGTCTGGACCAGTGATCGAGTATTTCTTTGAAAAGCGTCGATTGCTCCTACTTGCAGAGCCGGACCTTCCACTGACTTCCGTTATAACGCTCGTCATACACGGCTTACCTCGGGAATTGCAACGACAGGTTCAAGCTAGAGCGCCGAAAACTTTGGAGACATTGCGACAGTCACTCCAAGATATGGCCTGTCATTGGACGGAGCGGACAGAAAAGTCGCATCGAGATGTTCAAGGGACAGGACGGTCAGGAAACGAGGAGTTTCGTGCGCAGCCACCAAAGTCTTCGCAAGCGGCAAGTCACCGCGAGTCGTTGCACACTACCGAGATGGAGTCTATGACGGAAGGACGTATTTCGCAATTAGAAAAAAACTAATAAATGAGGGTTCTCAGTCTGACACTAAGACACAAAACGAGACTGTTTGTTTGACTTCTCCAAGCTTGTTGCATATAGATCTGGAGGTCAATGGACAACGCATACGCGCACTGATAGACAGTGGGGCGTCTGTATCTATCCTCAAGAAAAGCAATGCTAATAATGAAGACGTATTCCGAGGGAGATCTGTTCTTGTGCGTGGATACGATGGAAGCGAGAAAGAGTACTGTGAGTGGGTACGTCTGAAAGTGCCGTACCAGTCTAAAACTGCAGAAGTTGTTGCACTAGTTTTAGACGCAGTGGCGTACGACTTTCTCCTCTCTCGTCCAGATATGAAGCGGTTGAGATTGAATATTTATTGGAACGATGAAGTGTCTGTTGATAAAGAAGCTGACAAAGCGGAGACGGCACACAAAGAGGACCACCTACGGATACCGAACAAAGACAGTGTAATTCCACAACTGTACCCCGAACTGGTTTGCTTGGGAGGGTATCCACCGGCGACTACAAATTTCGAGGTTCCCTTTCAGCTTTACGACAAAACAGTTGTGAAGAAAAAAACCATATAACTTGACACGAGAGAAGAAAGCATGGCTAAAGGAAGAACTTCAAAAGATGTTAGATGCCAATGTAATTCGCCCGTCAGTGTCTCCATTTGCCTCGCCTATTACCATTGCTCCAAAGGAAGACGGTAGCTGGCGCCTGTGCACGGACTACAGAGCAGTAAATAGCCAGACACTGCTGATTCCTTTCCCAATGCCGAGGATCGACACCATCATCGATGAAACGGGAGGCTGTACCTGCTTTTCTCGCATAGACCTGTGCAAGGGCTTCTGGCAGGTGCCTCTACAAGAAGACACCAAGCAATACACCGCATTTACAACATCATTTGGCATATATGAATATAACCGCCTTCCTTTTGGATGGAAAAATTCAGCGAGTTGGTTTCAGAAAATGATAAACGCAGTATTGGACCCTTACATTGGACGCTTTTGCAACGTCTATGTAGACGACATCATCATTTACTCTAAAAGTGAAAAGCTCCATGAAGAACACCTGGCTCATATACTGACAGCATTATCTGATGCTAGGTTAAAAGTTAATTTCAAAAAGAGTGAGTTCTTCAAAACCAAGGTCACCTTTCTGGGCAGAGTTTTAGATGGAACAACGAAGAACACAAAGGAAGAATCCATGACTCGCATTACGAAACTAGCAAAGCCGTACGACGTACACTCCCTTCGTGTATTTCTAGGATTGGCGGGTCATTTTCGAGCCTTCATTCAAGATTATGCCCTGAAAAGTCGCTGCCTCACAAGACTGACGCAGAAGGATGTTCCCTTTTGTTGGACAGAAGAATGTGACGACGCCTACAGAGAATTAGTTCGCATAATTTCTTCTGATCCAGTGCTGTGCTTACCAGACTTTTCGCTGCCCTTCGAATTGAACACCGATGCGTCTCACTATGGAACAGGGGCCGTCTTGTATCAGCGAGATTCCTCACGACCACAAAACCAACAGCTTCGTGTAGTTGGATACTACAGCTACACATTCAACAAGACCGAATTAAACTACACGATAACAGAAAAAGAAGCCCTTGCCGTTTTAAAAGCCGTCCGCTACTTCCGGTCATATTTGGAAGGCGTGAAGTTCAAGCTTTATACAGACCACGAAGCCCTAACGTATATATTAAGGATGGCGGAATTGAAAGGAAAGGTTGCCCGTTGGGTGGGTGAACTTCAGCAATTTGACTTTGAGGTAACTCATCGCCCCGGAGCCTCCATGAAGGACGCGGATGCAATGTCGCGATTAGCGATTGTGCCCCCAGACGAAGAAGTTAATGCAGTGAAGATATGGGAAGGAACTGAGGTTTTGCAGCAAACTGAACATGGAAGAGTTGCCGTGCCAAGTTCTTTAGTTCCAAAAATACTAGAGTTGTATCATGACAGCCCCGAATCAGGCGGACACGATGGCTTTTGGAGAACCTACATGAAATTGACAAAGAGGTTCACATGGCCTCGCATGAAGCAAGACACAAATACCTATGTATCATCCTGTCGACTGCGCCAAAATATGTAATAAAACTTCACTTATTAAATGAACACAAGAGACTCCATCTTGTTCTATCGAACTTCTTCTTTATTGTCTCCTCCCCCCTGCCCCTTGTCTTGTTTCGACTTCTTCTTCTTCTAGGTATAAGCCTCTCGGCTTGCTTCAATTATTAGCAATAATTTACCTAAAATCGCGAAATACGCTTCTGAAACATCCGCGACATCCAAGAGAGGGCGCCACCGCCTTGGGAAGCGCGCGATTGCCAAGGGAATCGCTGGGTTGCCCGTGCAGCGCACATCTTCAGGTTTCACGCTAGTCGAGCTACTTTAAGCGTAGGATTTAGAACCATAGAACCACACCAAGAGCTACACAAGCCCGACATTAGCGCTACAATAACCGCAGAATTATCGATGGAATAGAACAGGATTGGTGCTACATTAAGCGCACCATTCCTCACTACCCGCAATGTCTCCTTCTGCCGGTATCACACGTGTTACGTCCCTTACAAAAAAAAAAAAAATAGCGCAGCTTGCACTAAGTCGCGCAAGGTTAGGTCACAGCAGAGCTGGTGAGCTGGCGGTTGATTCGTACAGTGCATTTCTTGTGTACAGTGCGGTTGACGAGTCGAACTAAGCACCGCTCGCCCATGAACTTATTTCATCCCACGATACGACGGACAAATCGGCGCACATGTTATGGGATCGAAGCAGAAGAGGAAGAAGACAGCGCGTGACGGTTCATGATGATGATAGCTTTCTTTCTACGCCGCTCGGCAAACTATACTTCCTATACTCTCACTATGGCTATGCTTTCTCTCTTTGTTCATTTTTTTTGTGTCTGTTGTTTTCTAGCTCTTTCTCTCTCTGTGTATTTCTTTCCCTGTCTTCCTATATTTTTATCTCTTCCTTCTGTTTGTTTCTCTATCTTTTTCTTTTTCTCTTTCTTTCTAATTCTCACTGTCTCTCTGTACTCGTTCTCGCCTTCTCCTCTCCCTCCTCGTCAACCTCACATCTCTCCTTCTCGCTCCCACTTCCTTTCCCACCCCCTTGCTGTACGATACTATACAAGGGCTATGTTGTTCTCTGCTAGCGTGCCTGGATAGCCGAGTGGTTACGACGCTCGCATTTGGATCGTTGGGACGCGGGTTCAAATCTCGCCTCGCCAAGAATTCCTCTCTTTCTCTATTTTTCTTTCTCTTTATTTCTCTCTTTATGTAATCATTCCTTCGCCCATCAGAGTTGTTGCATCCCACGCCTGCCAAATCGGCACACGTGCTCTGTGAGCGAAGCAGAAGAGGATGAAAATGAAAGCGATGAAGATATGGACGAAGAGATCGCGTGCCGGCTCAGGATGATGATAACTTTCTGTCTACGACACATGGCAAACCTCGACCCTAACTGCTGTGCTGTAAAAATGGCAGTTTATGCGTCGTGCGGCTCTGTAACGTTCACTCGAGAAGTTCCAATGCGCGCATTCTTGGCATCACGACAGCGCCACACGTCTGTAGTTCTTTTAACGCACGATGGGCCCTAGCGAAACGGAAACAGTTACCACATTTATTTTGTTTCAATGACATCCTATTTGTTCATTTTATTTATTCACAAGCCTCACTTGTTTCAGCGGGAATATTATGGGAGAGTCGTATGCAATATACTATATGTACAAGCGGAAGCATTCAAAGATGGACAGTAACAAGACCGCGTGCATATGAGTCAATGTTATAGTATGCGCATAACAAGATGGCGTTACGTAATAGCGAGGGAATAGAACTGTAAAGAGCTGTTTGCGCAGATGCAGGCACCCTAAAAAAATGACCTACATATCGTAACACAATGACGCAACAGTAATTTGCCAGAAGCATGTTAACGTATAATATACTAACAATAGAGCGTAACAATGAACACCGTTAAAAAAAATTGCTGAATACTCAAGAAAAAAATTTGGCGAAGCTTGCACTAAGTGGCGCAAGGCTTGAAACAGCGAAACTAGAAGATTTTGAAGTCTAATCTGGTTGCTTTTAGGTTGTTGCTAGGATATAGCTAGGTTAGTGACGACACGGATGTCCAAACTCCAGAACCGAGTGTTCGCACCTTTCATAGATCTACGGGCCCGTCGTCGTTGGCGTAGGGCTTCCATCACTTCGGGCTGTTCTCGCAGCGGCCGTTGCCATTGCCATTAGGTTGCTGTGCATTCCCCTTGGCAGCCGCACGGATCGGCGACGGCCTGTACAAACCAGAACACCATAAAATGCATCGACACAACGGACGCAGCTTGGCCTCCGTTGCCGAAGTCGTAGCGACATGGAGATTCACAGTGCACATCGGCAAGAATGAACCTTGAATCTCCGACTGATAAGTTAGCAGAAGAAGACAAATCAACCCTCATAGTGTTTCAATCACTGTTGGATACACTTTGCGTGTTCCTCGGCAGGCTGAAATCGGCCTACGTTGAGTCCATACAACAGGTACTGCATGTTCTATGTTCAGTACTTGCAAGCCTTCAGTAGGCACCATGACTCAACGATTTACAGTGGAACGTGATATGCCCGAGGTCTTGCGTCTAGTGCTATCGAACGCAGAAATGTAGTTTAAGCTCACGTGTATCTTTTTTGTATGTTCCCTTCTTTCTGTCTCTCTATCTTTTCATGTCTTATTCCCCTTCCCCCCGAGTAGGATAGCAAACCGGACCCCCCTCTGCTTGACCTTCCTGCCTTTCCTTCCTCTCCCTCCTCCTCCTCCCATTCCCTAGTATGGCAGTTTTACACTAGTCGTGCGAAGTCCTTCTGTCTTTTTATGTTTTATCCTTAATATTTCTCCATTTTTTCTCTCTCTCTTTCTATATCTTTATCTCTCTCTCTTTCTTAGTGAACCAGTGGTGAGTAGTGGGATTTCCTCCTCCTCCCCATGACATCTCTCCTCCTCATGCTTGCTTCCCTCCCCCCCCCTTGCTACACTATACTATGCAAGGATATGCTATGCTCCGCTAGCGTACCTGAATATCCGAGTGGTTAGGACGCTCACCTTCGGTTGGTGGGTGCGCGGGTTCTAATCCCGCCTCGTGAAGAATTTCTTTTCGGCAAGAATTTTTCTCTTTCTCTTTCTTTATATCTTTCTTTCCGTTTCTGTCTTTGTTTCTCTCTTTCTTCCTTCCCCTCTCCCTCCCTGTACTCGTTATCAGTTTTCTCACAGCGGTGAGTATAGTGGGATATGCCCAAATTCTGTGCCACATACCCGTTCACAATAACGATAGTTTTCTGATACACCGCACACACAGATTACGGCTAGCTGAAACAGCTTCACTGTTAAAAAATGGCGGTTACATTATGGCAACACTTTACAGGAACATAAATGTTTAAGACGTCAGCAATAACAATAATATAATATAAGGGGTTTCACGAGCTAAAAGCACGATACGATTATGAGGTTCGCCGTAGTGGAGGGTTCCGCAAATTTCGACCATCTGGTGTTCTTTGACGTGCGCCGACACCGCACAGTACACGGGCCTTTCGCATTTCGCCTACATCAAAATGCGGCAGCCATGGCCGAGATCGAACCTGCGATCTTCGGGTCAGCAGCCGAGCATAAGTCCGCAGGAAGGCCACGTCTCTGTAGACCAAGTGCTAGTGGTATAAGGCTGGTAATAGCGGTGGTGCGTTTGAAAAGGCCTTGCAAGCTGCGTTGATTGAGCAAACGGGGCGAGATGTTCGCAGCGGTTGGGTTCACTTGAAATCGCTTTTCAAAACTAATCGCCGAACATGAAGCTCGAAATTGTCATGATCCTGTTTGCACCAGGAGTGACATAAAGAAACCTTCCAACGTCGCTTTAATTACAGGTAGATTTTTTCAGACTTTCCCAACTTACGAATATCGCGACCCAGTTTACTTTGGCAGTGCTCCCGTGCTTCGAGTTGTCGAGCGCATACTACAGTTCGGCCTCGCACAGCCCTGCTCAAGCAAACTTCCTAGTTTGGTTGGTTGAATGACCGCCCTGTAATAGCGTTGATCCGGTGCGCGCTTTCTGAACCAAGGCGAAATTTCCGAACTACGATTCTCTCAACTTAAGAAACAGCTTTTTAACGCGATAGCGTTAAAGAGCTTGTTTCGCAGAAATTCCGGTGTCGGCGTCGTTAGTTGTGAGCGAAAAATCAGCGCTGTACGAGAGCGAAAATTCGAGGTAGACACAAATAAATAATTAAAAATGTTCGGTTCGAGAGGGAACCGACCCCAGAGCTCCTGCGTGGCAAGTAAGTGTTCTACCACAGAGTCACGCCCGTGGTCTAAATTGCATCAGAATGTAGCACGATAGGAATGTGATGTAGTGCGTGGAGTGTCATTAACAGATGTAATATTGTCATTCACAGATGTAACGCCGGAACGTTTCTTTATGTCACTCCTGTTGCAAACAGGATCATGACAACTTCGAGCTTTATGTTTGGCGATTAGCTTTGAATAGCGATTTCAAGTGAACCCAACCGCTGCGAACATCGCCTGATGATTGAGGCATGGCATACGAGAATAGTGGTAGCGCATGCGTGAGCCAACCTTCTATTAACTTTCATAAAGATGAAATCAAATGCCTTAACAGTTATCTTTCACGTAGACCCCCACGTGTGCCGGAGTGATAGGTTCGCCTATTGCATGGGCATGCGCAGATAAGTTTTCGTGCCTTCTTTCTTTTCCGCCGTTGTATGTCTCTTCAGTTGTTAGTTGGCGTTTGTGGTGTCATGACTTCTTTGTTGTGTCCGTGTTTGCACGCCCTGTCTTTTTACAAGGTTATATTGCGCGGCAGAAGCCTAGAATCACACCAGGCGTCAAAACATGTGAGTTACACAAAGAGTGGTTCGTTTAAAGGCCCATACAGACATAATTAATCATCGTCATCAACAACAGCATCAACTACGTGTGCAACAACGTGTTGCCTTACGGACGCGCACTGGGTGATCCGCCAATTCACAAAAGGAAGAATTATGTCGTAGTGGGCATTTCGCAACTCTACTCGCAGTAGTCATTCCAGTATACTTTTAAACGGCCAATGTTTAAACAGATGTTCCTTTCCTTACGGCATGGCTGAGTTGTCCAAGGCTAGCGATTGAGAAGGCGATAATGCTTGAGCCCCGCGTACTTCGATTTAGGCGCTCATTAAAGGACCCCAGGTGGTCGAAATTTCCGGAGTCCTCCACTACGTCGTCCCTCAAAATCATATATTTTGGTTTTGAGGCGTAAAAACCCAACAATTACTATCTTTAAGGCGAAGCTGAAGTGTCCTGCATGTCTTATTGCAATATTGCAATTATATGGACACTCTCGGTGGATTTTCGCCGTCACCGTCGCCGTCGTGCACCGGATATGTATGTATGTGTGTGTGTGTATATATATATATATATATATATATATATCTAAAGGCGCAAAGAAAACTAAAGCAGCTGAACAAAATTCCCAAAGAGCCGACCGGGGATTCGAACCAGCGACCCATCGCTCCCCAGCGCGCTGCGTTAGACAACTAAACCACACGCCATGCATGCGCCGGCGAAATAACGGCGAGCGATTTATATGCATCTGCGTACCGCTTGTGGTACGGAGATCTCGGAGAAGCATGAGCGTCTTTTCTATCACGCAACGCTTCTACATTTTCTTTTGATTTGAAAAATGCCCTTGAGACGCGCACGACATAGTGGCCCCTTTCTCTACCCGCTCGTGATGCGGACGAAAGAAAAAAGAACACTGGGCACACCTTGCGTCAGACGCCCCCATGTGGCAGGAGATGCAGAGGGGACACTCCAGGCGCCGCAGTTTAAAAGAAAAAGAAATATTTAAGACCGTCTGATTCTCCATTGTCGATACTTACAGCGCGTTGCTCAAGCACAAAGCTGTAACAACTGTGACAGTTGTTAGTGCACTCTTGTCATGTGTATAACTATGCGTTCTCTTCGGGCGTCGTGCTTTGTGCTTCAGCGGCGCGCTGCAAGTATCGAGCTGCTTGTCGTTTCTCGCGTGACATTCCACTTTCTTGCTATCGTATTCATCGCTTCGCACTTGCGGCGAAACTGTGACTTTATGCTGTTCCGAAACGTTCTCCGCCTTTCACAGGGCCTATTTGGATCTAATTAACAGTTCCACCACAAAAAACCAAGATGTGAAGCAATCAGTTGGCAGTTAGCTCCCGTCCTCGTGTTTTCTGTTTTGCGTACCGTGTTTTCTCTGTTAGTCCCTTCTTTGAGACATGCGCCAAGAAGCCCGCCATTCGCCGCTTCTCCACGGGAAACAACACAATCAATACAACAACATCTGCGTGGCGTCTACCTTGTGCCAGAGACTACGGATGATGGCAGAGATCGGAAACTATGAAAGTAAACACTTCCGGGAGACATCTTGAAACATGTTATATTAGGGTGAGCTGTATCAGTGCAGAAGAAAATAATAATAAAAGAAAGGAGCGAAAGGTAAAACCGGTGCTACGTTTATAGTGAATCATGGGCCTTTCTAGAAACGAGTGTGAATTATATTTATATTGTATTATAACAAAGCCATCTCGGGACTGATTCACAACTGTTTTCCGTCTCGCTAGTTGATACCGATGTACGTCTTATTCGGAAGGAAGAGAAAAAAAAAGAGATATTGGGTCTATTGGTTCTGGAATCTTGCGGTCCGCACGCATGGGCATGCCAACGCAATGTAACCCTGAGCCCGGCGGCCAAATATTGAAAGCACGGGCCACTTGATGCACAATCGCTTTGGGGACCATGTCCAAACAGACGAGGAACGGTCGAACAAGAGGCAAACACCGGCGCTTATGAGACGCGGATACAGACAGATACAGGGCTTATACAGCGGCGCAAACACCGGCGCATGTAGAACCGGTATTTACCTTTTTTTTTTTTCGATTTCCCCTCGTTGATGGCTCTTGGGCCTCGAGATGAGCCTGCATCACAATCGCAATTTCTACATCTACCACGCTGCACGGTCATCTCCTTCGGCTTGCTAGAAGTCACCAAAATAAGTCCACTTACTTCCTTCCTCCAGGGTCTTTTGCGGAAGCAAAGCGCAATGCATATTTATACTCTACAACAAGCTTTCTTCGGACACGCTGCGTAGACGTCTGTGTAGATATTTGTGTAGCTAGGCATAGGTTTCACACTTGTGCATTTATGCAATTCTAGCGTGGAATGCTGTGTAGTAATACAAAAATTGCTCGATAATAATCTTGCGGCCTTCGTAGGGCACAAACATCAACGTTGGATTAGATGGCGCGAGGTGCTAGGTTACATATACAGGGTACGGTTTAGACAATGCAGTTTTTTAACTGCGGAGCAGCTTAAGGGACCGTCCTGTCGTCGTCTCATGCCTCGCGTTGGCGTCCCGCAGGTTCCACGTTTGATACACATAAGCAGAGCAGCCTGCACGTCTGGAACGCCAGCGCGCGCTTACCCTTGAACGCCCGCGTCACCGAAGGGCTAATTCGTCTGTCCGAGCCAGCGAAACGCCAGCGCCGGGAGTTAGATACAGATCTACAGAAGAGAGAAGCGGAGGTGAAACGCCAGTGCCGGGAGTTAGACGCACCGCGATTGGAGCAGCAAACAGTGAAAAAAAAATTTAAAAATAAAGAAATAAAAAGAAAAATAGCGCAGCTTGCACTAAGTCGCTCAAGGCTGGGTCACAGCAGTGCTGGTGGGCACCTAGCTGGTCCTGGCTTGGCTTGGCTTTTACCCTCTCAACTCTCTCTTTCCCACCCCTTACTATACTATACTATACTATACTATACTATACTATACTATACTATACTATACTATACTATACTATACTATACTATACTATACATGGCTGTGATAAAAATAGCTCAGCTTGCACTAAGTCGCGCAAGGCTGGTTTACAGCAGAGCTGGCTAGGCTGTTGCTCTCTCGCCTTTCTTCCCACCCCTTGCTCTTGCATACTTTCCATAACTGTGCTTGCTCTTTTTGAGCGCAGCTTTTAGACACCCGTTCCTGCGTTGAGCGGCGTCGCCGTCGCCGCTGCTGCCGCCGCCGGTTGCGTGACCGATTGACATGAAAAAGTAACCGATAGACATGAAAAATAAAATAAGAAAAAATACCCTGGATTGAATGGGATCGGAAGCTGGACCCTCTGTGTCGCAGTCGAGTATTCTACCACAGAGCCACGCTGGTGCTTCAAGCTCATTTACAAAAAGACCCTATACAGGCGCCATGTCGGGCAAGGAATCGCGTTAACCTATGTAATGCAGCGTGGCAGAAGCGTGGCAGAAGAGTAAAATGACAACCGGTCATCACACAATGCTAAATGCGCAACGAGTGTGTGCTTTAATGCCTCCCACCCACTGCAAAGTGCTCAGCCATAATTCTTCATCGTCATCAGCCACATGCAGCATCAACAGAGTGCGCATAATACCTTACAGATGTGTAGCGGGTACCTCGTTTATCCGCAGAAAGACGAATAATGGCATAGTGGGAGCTGTCCTACTTCACAAAAATTATGATTTAGGGCGTAATCGATACCTTGTGGAAAGCCAAAACTTCAAACCGTTGCCCGTGCCTCAATACGAAGCTGCGCTCAGAATTCGCATTAGGCAGTATCGCAGTCGTCGGTGATTTTTTTAGACATTTTTTTGTGTCTATTTCTTTCTCTCTCTTTCTCTCTCTGTCTCTTTCTTTCTCTGTGTTTTCATCGTTTTCTCTCTTTCTTCCCTTTCTTTCTCTTTTATTTTCTTCTTTCTCTTTCTTTCTATGTCTCTCCCTTGTAGTGGTTCTCTCGCCTTCTTTTTCTCTCTTTCTTGCCCTTCTATCTGCTGCTCTCTTTCTCTCTCTCTATGTACTCATTCTCCCCCCCTCACCCTCTATCCAGGCACTGCTAGCGTGCCTGGATAGCCGAGTGGTTACGACGGTCGCTTTCGGATTGTGGGTGCGCAGGTTCGAATCTCGCCTCACTAAACATTTTTTTTCGCCATGAAATTCAGTTTTTTTTCTTGCTCGACAGTGAATATGTGCCGACTTATGGAGCCAGGGCCTGATTCTCTTATCGGTTACACACGAAATAGTTGATTACGGAACATCGGTTATGACTAAAAAGAGAAAAAAAGAGTGCGCGTCGGTCATATTTCTTAAGTTTTAACATGTTAACATGTTAACGTCTTAACAATTTTTTGTCCTGCTTCTTATATATTCAGCGAAGGTGTAATTTCCCTCCATATTGATCGGTGATGTCACAGCTGTTTTTGTTTCTAAATTTTACCACGAATTATGGACTCAAGAGTGGAAGCTTGGCCGCTTCCACATACCTTGGTCACTTTCGTGTCTCTGTGCAAGTAATGGCCTCGCGGTCGTAAATTCCAATTAGCGCCCAACACCGCGACTGCCGCTTTTCGTTAAGGAATAGTGCGCTGCTGCGTCTGCTGAGCTTCGTAAATTTCTATCCCAGGACATTTAATCAAATGTTTAGTTTAAAAAAAAACCGAAACAACAACGACCACTTTGTAACGAATCCAAGCAACATTGCCGTTGGGAGCTGGAAGAAGACGCCCACCACACTTCATACCCTCTTTAGTTTTCCCTTTTGACGTCATTTGAATCATAAATTCAGCTATAGTCTCGGTAACCCGGCCTACATTTGAAGCAGATCTCCAGAGCCAGCTGGACGTGATCAAGGGACGCCGGGCAGCCGCTTTCGCCAACGCAGTCCCGGAATGTGGGAACTGCGCCGGCAGCGGATCTCTGCAATCAGCTTCAACAGAATATCTTAATAAGAAATGCGGCGGGCGTGCTTTGTGTTCTTGATGCGAGCGCATCGTAAACAAATGTTTCTCCCTCGACTCCCCGAGAATTTCTTGGACGTAAGGCAAAACCTTCAAATTCACTTCGGTTTGCTTTTTCTTGTTTTTTTATTTCATTTTACTTCTAAAACTTTACTTTCACTTCGTGCTGGCAGTTGCGTATTTTTTGCTTTAAGTATAGCTATTTCGACGCTTTCTTGAAAATAAATGGTGCTGAGCATATGGAATTTTCGGAAGCCTCGTATTTCTGGAAGACTTATTTAAAGACGGTAACGATGCATCTTTCAGTGCGTTAGGAACGCTAAAAAGAAATCTCTCTAGCTCTTCGGTTGCGAGGCAAGGCTCCATTAGTCAAAGATAAAATTCCGTTATAAAAGGTGTTATTACAATGAGTTCCTCGGCCCGAAGAAACATCAGATACCTAAATGCACGTCGGGGCTTTGCCACAAAACATGTTCCAAGTCACCCCAAAACTGATATCGGAATGAATACCGCTAGGAAGCCACCCGCCACGACATTCGTGAATGTCGCATCACGACTACGTAATCAGTGCGCGGGTTTGGATAGAGTTCGTTCTTGTGACTTCAAACGACCATGTAACTTCGTAAATGTGTGGTATGTAAATGAATGCATTCACCTAAGACGACTGGAAAGCGAAAGCATTCCGGTGTGGTTATTTTATCATAATCATTCATCATCATCAGAGCTTGAGAAGTCACGTGAGCAGCTGTACACTTTGTTGATGTGGTTGATGGTGATTATGATAAATTATAGCTCAGCCCTTTTATTAGGTTGGCAGCTTTCACGCACCCAATCGTTACGCGCGCAATTCACATGGTGCGCTGCCTGTTTCGATTCTACACCGCAATATTACATCTGTTAACGTGACTCCTCGCACCATACGACGACATTATAGGGTCTTTTACCAAAGCGGTTTCAAGCAGTGGAGTGGCTGTGTGGTAGAATACTCGACTGCCACGCAGAATCCGTGGGTTCGATTCAGACTCGCACCGTGATTTTTACCCATTCTTTATCAAACTCATTAAAGTGACCTGAGTTTTTTTCCGCACGCCGCATCCGATGAGGCGCTTAAGGGTTGCGCCTTAATAACTGCGCTATTAATTCAAGAAGTCGCAACGACGATTATGCTAGTGCACACAAATACGCTGTCATCATACGTTTGCAAACGTGATAAAAGAGCAATGAACAGCAGCACGAGCACGCCTGAAGTCACATGCATATAGATATGACTTTTCTGCTATTTTTATTATAGTCTGGAGCTTATACGTGCCAAAAGCACGATATTGTTTTGAGGCATGCCGTAGTTGCAGACCTACATTTTGCCTACCTACATTAAAGTGCACCTAAATTTAAGTACACGGATCTTCTTGCGTATCGCTCCCATCAAAATGCGGCCGCCGTGGCGGGGAATCGAACCCGCGTGCTTGACCTTAGCTCCACAGCTTAGCCGCTCAGCTACCACGGAGCGTAGAGACTATTGGATATACTGCACCAGATTTCGAATGGCAGCTGAATGATCGCAGAGCCGGAGTTCCATCCAGGAATTTTTCGCCTGCTAACTGACAATACACTGTACTTTCAATTTACGAAGAGTTCAGGAATTTTGCAACTGACAGAACAGCTTCATTGCAATTTCTTTTCAGCGAGAATACGCTGCTGAATCTCCACAGTCTTTCGTATACTCTCATGTACCTCAAACTTTGGTTGAAATTTGGGTCAAGTTTACAGCGCGAAAAAATTCGGCACATACCACGCGTTGTGGGAATCGGTTTCATGCGAAGCAGTCAGCGAGTACTTCTATGGTGTATTTTATGGCTTTGAGCCTAGCGTTTCGAGGTGGATCGACGTGTTTTGTAGCGTTAGCTACACTTGCCTAGCCAGAGCAGGTTTCGCGGGGGTCATCATGAGCCGTGCTGCGCATGTGCGCGCGACTCGCCGCTGCTGCTCTGCGCATTCGAGAGGGGTGACGTCGTAGCCATGGCGGCGCGCAGCTATTAGATGCGAAGTATCTTAAGGCGGAGCTCAATCCGGTGGTGGTGTGCGGCGTAACCACCCTTACTGCGCATGCGCATACCCTCTCCACACACCACCTCTCCACTCCCCCTCACCATTCCCCCTGTCATCTACCCTCTCCCCTTCCCCTCTCCACTTTTCCTCTCCCCTCCACTCTCCCACTATCCTCTCCACTTCCCGTCTCCCCTCCCCCTTTCCACTCTTCCTCTGAAACGCGGGCTAGACATGCCGAAATTCTCTCCTGCGCAACGCCGCGATGAGCTCGAGCGCATGCGCGTCCCCTCCCCTTCTCTCTCCTCTCCTACGCTGCCCCCTCTCGCCCGCCTGTCGACCGCGTTCCCCGCTCGCCCTGTGAGAATTAACGGCCATGCTAGATGGAAGATACGACGCGCGTAGCGTCGCCCTTCGCGTTCCACGACGCGAGCTCGGTAGCATGCCCAACGAACGCCAACGGAACGCGATCGTGCAAGTGCTCCGGCTTCGCATCTATATACTCATGGTCCCCTTTAGCGGGAGATGGTGTATTCGCCTTCGTCGCTGTGCAGTCGCCGTCTGACAGTGCGCTGGTGCCGCTTGATAGCGCCTCTGACTGGCGTTTGCAGGTGGGTAACGCCATGGAGAAGGAAAGCGCAAATGCTGCTCAACGGCGCAGAAGAGCCGAGAAGCTTATCTCATCGGATCCCGAAGTAGTTGCCTGGCAATTAGCGCTTCAGCGTAAGAAGAATGAACAGAGGAACGCTTAACGTGCTGCGGAAATCTGGAAAGCTCAGAATAATCAGCTGAACCTTTGCTAACGCTACGTATATCCTGGCATAGCCGGGCTAAGCCACTGCAAATTTTTTTGTAAGTGTAGTAGCTGTGTGCACTTCTTGGGCTTACCAGGCATGTCGATAACACTGGCGTTTAAAGGGTAACTTATGGTGCGACGTAACGTCAGCCATCACGTTAGAGTACATACGTCTGTGTCTGTATTATCGAAACTAAGTGCACTTTATGGCGCTATCATGTGAACATCATATTCCTCCGTGGTCGGGCAATGCATTCCTCAATGTATTCCTCCGTGGTGTATTCCTCCGAACAATGTATTCCTCCGTGGTCGAGCAATGCTTCAACTTCAATATAGCTTGCTGAATCACAGGAATACAAATGTAATGTTTATTAGACTGCTATTGGCGGCGAGATCGAGCAGAGTCGGCACCTAGCGGCTAGCGGACGAAACCCCGCGGTGTGGATGGCTCCTTGCGTCGTCTGCTAGCCACACCGTGTTCGCATGTGTGCGTACGTCATGCGCGTCCTCAGATTACAGCTTATTCTGTTGTGCTAGCACGGTATCAAATGCTTGTACGTATGCCTACACGATATACATAAGCATTTCGCCTTACGAGACTTGTATGCACTCGAATAAGTGAGTACACGTCCATGTCGGTATAGAGCTAGGTCTAACCATCGTGCGGAGCATTCGCCAAAATCATTTCAATGTGGGTACCGCTTTCTCGTTCAAGCACGTCATATAGTTCATTCGGCGTCGTCCTAAACGAAAAAAAAGTACTAAATGTCGAGGTTTGAATGCAGAATTTTAGCGGCACCATCTCGTGATGTGTTGGCGATTTGGAAATTCTTGTGATACCACAAAGCATGAACTAGTGTATTCAGAGGATGGTAAGCGGTAAAAAAGACCTGAAGCCACGCATTTCTACAGCTATACGCGTATTCATGCAAACAGAAAAGCAGAGTGCACAAAGTTCTACTTCATCTAATTACGCAGAAATACAGGTTCTCTTTCTTTGTAGCCGTTAGAGCAAGAAGTAAATACTTCAAGGCTCAGTCGCGCAACACATTTTATGTTGTGGTATAGGCAAAACACAATTTAAACTCGTGCAAATAAAGCAAGAAAAAACATCGAGCACAGGGCAAAACACGAATGTGACTGAAGGCCAGTGCCCCATTGATTGGCAGATTGCACTTCTCTCACAATTAATAGGTACGTTAGGATGATTGCGTGCAGTGATGTGGCAATGGAGGGCACATACATCACCATTAGGCTGCAGTCAACGCGCTTTACTCGCCAAAAATCGACTCAAACCGCATACGGCGAAGTGCCGCTGCGTACATTTGTATACGCGCCGCCGACCGCCTATTCACACAAACGCGGCGACGGTGCTGTCACATATAGCCCAATCTCGCGGCGAATAAAAGCGGAGCCAACGCTGGAACCACACACGTTAATCTGATATGACGCCTGCGATCGTAGGAGCACCTATGTAGTGTTTATTGCTTTCTTGTAAAATTAGATAGCCAGCACCACACCCACAATTCACGTTGCACCGACATTACGCCTGCATAGGCTGTTTTTCCAAACCAGTTTACAGACGTGGCGTCGCTCTGTGGTAGAATACCTGATTGCCATGCAGAATGCTTGGGTTCGATTCCTGCTGGGATCCTAATTTCTATTCTTTCCATTCGTCGGGTCAACGCTGCAGAGGTCGGTTTTTCTTAATGCTATGGCATTTCAATTACCAATCTCTGTTCCTGCCGTTCCTGGGTAGATCATACCCGTACACCGCGGTCCGTGGTAAACGGGTATATGCCACACGAGTCTGCAGGAAAGGGTTTGACGACGTACGCGACAGAATTTTCACGTTATTCATGTCTCGACCCGACAGTCATATTCGTCAAATCCTCTTACCCTCCCATGCCAATTTCGGTCTACACCAATTTAAGGAGGCGATCACGAGAGCACCCAGACGCAGGCGGCTAGATAGATAGATACGTAGATAGAAACGCTCAATGTGCCAAAGGTTCGCTAAGAAATGCTTGGCACTTAATACGGTAGCACTGATTTGCGTTACGAAGCTTTTAATGTGAAGGGCACTTTTATGATGACCTCTGTCCGAGTTACTCTAAAAAATGAGCTGTTCCGCGTAGAAACTGCGCCTGTTGCGAGCTCGCGGCTGCCCCTGTTGCTGTTCTTAATTATACATAGTGATGGCTCCCACACGAGCTGTGGGACTACATTTCTGCGCTCCTTACGACCTTATGCTCTATATTTTACTCCTGATTCAGAAATGTGCTTTTCTTATAGCTGAAGTTCATTTTATTTAAGCCCCATAAATCTGTATTATCTGTGGTAGGACAGCCTCGCAATTTACGGCACTGAACTACACTCTTTAGAAATATTTTCTTCTATGCACTTGATTCGACTGCGTTAAAAAACATACCGCAAAGAAATATACACAAGAGTTAATTTGTGTGCATGAAATCACCGTAAGGTTATAAACGGCCTATCGTAATGTACGGAGTTTCCAGTGCCGGTTCTTAGTCATCAGAAACGTCATCTTGACGCCTCGCCCCACGTCATTAAACAGCCGCAGCTTAGTAAGGCACTGATAGAGTTAAAGGATGGGACCATTATTATGGCCTTTAACACAATTTTTAATCTTTATAGGATTGTAGGAGTGTGAATTACAACGAGGGTAAGGAATAAAATTAACATTAAAGTGATCCTCCAATTTGGCCAGATAAGACAGCAGCGTGAGCGGGAAGGGCTGAACCACGACAAGGTTTTGCAAAGTTCCCAAGCTGCAGGGGCGTAGACAGGGGGGGGGGGGTACGGGGGTTCAACCCCCTCCCCCCGAAAGTTTTCAGTTTTGCTTGTGTATGTATACACGCACACATACAAACGCACGCACGAACATACATAAATTATGGTTGACCCGCCCCCCCCCTGAAAAATATTTCTGGCTACGCCCCTGCCAAGCTGATATCGAAATTTAAAAGGAAGGGCTCCTCGTCATTCTACGAAACTAGACCTCGTGCAAGGGGCTTTGGACAAACGAAAAGCGTCCTGAATATTGCTTAAGAGCGCTCTTTGAATTCACAAATTATCGGTCGGGTCAAACACAGGCTAGGCGTGGATAGTGCTACGCGGATGTGCCGAAAGAGACAGTGAAGCGCTCTCTTCTCTTACAATCAACTGCTCTTGGTCTTCGACGCGAGTCATCACGAATTCAGACAGGGAGCCGGTAAATAAAGCAAAAAAAAAAACGAACTAGGGTGCTTCATCAAATGCTCGTCGGCAGCCAGTCGTTCTTGAAGAGCTGGAGCGCGGACAAGTTTGTCGAATATGACGTCGCTTTCGGGATCAGACTTTCGCGCAGCAACTTTAGCAAGAACAAAATCGCTGAATAAGGCGATGCATATTTTTGCAGAAAACAGCTGTCGCCGTCTGACCTTCGTGCCAGCGGGTTCGCGCAATGCGACTTTCTTCATGACATTTATTTCTTTCGCGCCGCCACTCATGCCAGCGCGGTCACTGACGTAAGTTTCTTCTTCTTAACGTCACCACGACTGGCTTTCTGGGTAGCGTCCTGTGACTCCACCGCTTCTGGTACAAATTACAGGCGTTACGCATGGCACGCTACACTGCAGCTCATCGGTTCCACGTCGGCAGCCTTTCGATACAGCGCCCGTCGCTCTTCCGTGCCGGGTTGACAGGGAGGAAGTAGCCTTATCGGAACGAAGAACAGACAATTGAAGGGAAATGGCGGAGGTGACGTATGTCAGGAAAGGCGGCAAGGGCCCTCCAACCCTGAAGACGAATAAAGACGCTTTCGAGAAGTTGAGTCCCACACCAAGGGGCGAGCCAGTGATCGATTAACCTTCAGGTTGACATGGAGAACGTGCTGTTCCTTGTCTGTATTATTGCTTCCTTCCCTGTCAATCGGCGCAAGGGAGCCAAGTGTTCAGGACCAGAATTTAAAGGGGACTTAATTCAAGAATGAATCTCGTGCTTTTGTAATATAAAGAATGAGTTTGAGCGGGATACAAATATTGTAGATGAAAAAAAGAACAGAAAGGAACAACGGACACAGAAAGATGACGCGATAGGACGAAGCTGGATGCCTTATCCCAACGCGCACAGCTTCGCCCTGTCGCCTTCTTTTTCTGTGTCCGTTGTGCCTTGCTGGTTTTTTCATCTACAATCATGTACCAACTCGCCCAACTATCGAACTTGACACAAATATACTTTGGGCCCTTGTCAGCCGGTATGCAGGGTGGCGCTCGACTTTTCTAACGCAAGCCTGCCGAATAAAACTAATGGTAGCGGCATTCCTCATCGCCCGGCCTCTCCTTGTCTCCTCGCCGTCCGCCCTTCCCGTCGGCCCTCGCCCCCACATTTTGGTCCTCGCAGTGCGCGTATTTATTGATGAATTCGCGTTTGCCGCTTTTCTATAGTTTATATTAAAGTCCTTTTCTCTGGCAGCTTAGTCGTGTACTCGGCAATTATTGCTTGAATGGCTTCTGGCGCAGCAGCCTAGGCCTTATTAGGCATGCCAGAGCGCGTTACAACACCTCCTGTTTATGCAATCCAAGAATCACGTAAACAAGTTGAAGCAGGCGAAAGGAATGCTGCAGGATTCTCATCTACAAAAAATTCTTCTCACCCGTGAATTGACGACTGTTTAAAAAGGAAAGCCATGGCTCGGTTAACTATGTGAGTATACGTCCCTTATTAAGCAGTGCTGACGGATCCAATGGAACGCACTCGCAATGATCGTAAATGTAATGTGGCAGTAGACGGCTCACTGGGGCCGAAGTTGAGCATGTTGACCCTTACCCTCTTTTAAAGTGGTAAGGTTTACTGGCGCATCATTTAGGTAATCTTTAGCCATTTATCTAGGTTCCCACGTTATCCAGATGCCGTTTAACTGAACACACACACACACACACACACACACACACACACACACACACACACACACACACACACACACACACACACACACACACACACACACACACACACACACAAATGTGTTGCAAACGGATCGCTTCCTGCCCGTGTCCGTGGTCGGGGCTCGCCTCGTCGTGCTTAAAGCACTGTTGCTGAAGTGGAGGGTTAGTTGGCTTGGTCTAGGTAGAGAATGTTTGTGCCGACAAGGGCCAAGAGAAAAAGCGTTGAAATGTCCCGTAGGAGCCACAAGACACGTGCGACGGGCTGTCCACCCAAACGACAAGGTGAGCGGACAGCCCGTCGCATGCGTTTTGTGGTTCCTACGGGACACTTCAACACTTTACATTAGGGTGCCCGACATTCCTGATGCAGCGTACGTCGATACTAAACCAATTTATATTCTACTTGGACAAATATCAACGAATCGGGATGATCAACAATTTCTTGCAAATGTGTTTCTCTACTATAGACTACACTCATCCCGCCGCCTTAACAGTTTCTTTCTCGATGCTCAGTTGACCGCCCCTTTAATTCCTGCCAGGCTAATTTAGCATTTAGCTTCACCCTCGGTTTTCAGTATTCAGAATGTTGTCTTTTGGCAGAAAGATTCAATAAAACCAAATGAGATGAAAGCTTTCTGTGTTTTATGTATAGGCGTGCCTGTTCTGTCGCTACTTTCCTTTCGCTCTGTTCCCTGTATTTTGGTTATTTCTTTATTTCCTCTCTTTCTACCGTCATTTTTATAATTCCGGAGCATTTCTTAGCGAACCTTTCGCACTTTGAGCGTTTGTATCTACCTATCTATCTATCTATCCATCTATCTATCTAGCCGCCTACGTCTGGGTGCTCTCATGATCGATTCCTTAACTTTGTGTAGACGAAAATTGGCATGGGAGGGTCAGAGGATTTGACGAATATGACTGTCGGACTGTCGGGTCATGACAGGAGGAATATCGTGAAAGCCCTGTTGCGTACGTCGTCAAACCCTTTTCTCTAGACACGTGTGGCACATGCCCGTTTACCACGGGCCACGGTATACGGGTATGCGCCACAGGTGATCTGCAGTTTATATTTACCCAGGAACAGCGAGAACATACATGTGTAGCTTAAATGCGAGAGCGTTAAGAAAAATTGACATCGGCAGCGTTGGCCCGACGAATGTAAAGGATGAAAATTAGGATCCCAGCAGGAAGCGAACCCAAGCATTCCGCGCGGCAATCAGATATTCTACCGCAGAGCGACGCCACGTCTGTAAACTGGTTTGGAAAAACAGCCTATGCAGGCGCAATGTCGGTGCAACGTCAATTGTGGTTGTGGTGGTGGCTATGTAATTTTACCAAAAAGCAATAAGCACTATATATGTACTCCTACGATACAGGTGGTATATCAGATTAACGTCTGCGGTTCCAGTGTTGGCGCCGCTTTTATAGCAGTCTAATAAACATTACATTTGAATTCGCATGATTCAGAACGCTATATTGAAGCATTACTCGACCCTGGAGGAATATATTAAAGAAAGTTACGTATGATATACACATCATCGCATCGTAAAGTGCACTTAGCCGTCCAGAATGACGCAGTGTCCTCTTCATTTCTTACGAGGCTGGGCGATGGCCTCATGCTGACCGAAGATGATGACAAATTGATTGACAGCCGCGTTGTAGAATATACCTACGAAGGCCATATGCGCCCAGGTAGTCTACGAATACGACAAGCGCTCTCCACTGATGTTGGTCTACGTAACACTATCCAGGCCTATCAGCCTCGACGTCCTATACCTTACCAACGCGAAGGGCGACTTCAGATTCCGACATGTCACCGGCTCTAACAACAGACAGTTTGTCGATGAAATGACCGAGGCATCCACGATTTCCAACAGCTGTACTATACCTCATACTTCACTACACATTTACCCCTCGTCACCGCGATCACGACCGGATCCGATAACAAGTCATGACCAGCTGCTGGTGCTCACTGATCACGATGATGATGACCTTCATGTCTAAAACACAAAGATTTAAGCGCACATAAAACGAGGACCGAAGATTTAAGAACTTGACAGGACAGCGCTTATGCGCGCTGTCGTTTTATGTGCGCTTAAAAGCTTTGTGCTTTAAACATGAATGTTCACCAACTAGCCCATCTCACCGTCTTGTTGCGATGATGACCTTTTTCAAGAACTGTCAAGAACCCCTTCTACACATGCACACGAGTTCATGAAGCATGCGTGCGCTCTCCATCGTAAGGGACAGGTACTATAAGCAATTCACCTTACCGCTTCTGGTGCTGGTAATACACACGTCGCCGTTGGCAGCGTTACCCAAGTCTAAACAACTGCATGGTTATATAACACATATGCGTCTGTTAGTTCTCATTAATGTTGTGCCTAACAAAGAAAAACGAGCCCTTAAAAGCCATCTTTTTTCCTTCAACATATATGTGTGCGTATAAAACTTATACAAATCTTTAGCGGCATTTTGTAACGTTTCGCTCAGTAAAAAGAAATTACGCCACAGACACCTTCGCGCCGCATGCTTCGCATAACATCGATTCCCACGGTACGTGGGTACTGCCGAATTTTTCCCTATTCCTTTGTCCCTAAAGTAGGCGTTGTGCCCTCTCAGTGCCATTTTTCAATCTGTCCCTCCGTGTTTTCTATTTGACCTTCGTATATGTGTGCATGTTTTTATATGAAATTACAGTAATGTTAATTATAACAGCAATATCATTACACGCATGACATGACACTGCCGATGTTGATGATGTTCATTCCCGTCGATACATTTCCTATCACAAATTATACGTAAAAAGCTCATGGGTTTTATATAAGCCTTGTATGCGCGTGCAAAATAAATGCATGCGCCTTCATTTCGTATTTCTATTATCGTTGTGGCTACCAGCGCTACAAGCTTCTTTTCCAGAGCAGTTGGGATAAAACAGACTGCTTACGCTTCGCGCGCGTTCGCTGTGAACATCGCGAACATCGAGCAGGTTAAACTGCCAGGCGTGTGAATAAGTGCGAGTGCGTCCGCAATGTGCCGCTCTTGTAGCCCACCAATATTTCGTAGGAGTCTTATCATGTAACGTATCCTACAAAATGCGCTTTCGGTATTTTCGAACAATAAATGTACAAAACAGACACCCTTTGCAATTTTTCCATGCGTCTTAACACAGTACCACGCAAGGCAAACCTAAGTAAGTACACTTCTGTAAGCGGAACTTGCGGGAGAAGCGTCGCACGCATTTCCACCTGCAGCACAGTATACGGTGGCTGCGAGTAAATGTTTATGGCACCGAAAAAACCGAAGAAAATATGCAAAAAAAAAAAAAACACCGGCAGCGCGCGGATGCTTGCGAGCTTGTTTCCGTGGAAATGGCGCAAGTGCAGCCGCGTAACGCCACTCCATAAATAGTGACTCTAGCTATATAGCTTAGCGACGCGCAGTACTTCTCGCATGCTCTCGCACGTCGCCTCTTACGGCAAGAGAAGAGGATTTATCTACCTTTAGCTTTATTCAGGAGGCTTATTCTTACCGGATCCTTGATGGGCTGACGTGAGAATCCTTATTTCGTTGTACTGGGGTGTAAGTATGCCATAAATAAGCGCGCTATATTTAGGGAATCATCTTGGGCATTGCTATTCCGCCATATTCAAAAACACTGCAGAAGTATCTTCCTCATGCATCACATACAGCGCGCGGTGTGAATTGAAAAATGCTTCCCTTTCGTGTGTGTGTGTGTGTGTGTGTGTGTGTGTGTGTGTGTGTGTGTGTGTGTGTGTGTGTGTGTGTGTGTGTGTGTGTGTGTGTGTGTGTGTGTGTGTGTGTGTGTGTGTGTGTGTGTGTGTGTGTGTGTGTGTGTGTGTGTGTGTGTGTGTGTGTGTGTGCACGCGCGTGCGTGCGTTCGTGCTGTACAGCTCGTACAAAAGCGATACCTTTTATCGTGTGCTCTTAGAAGAGTCCTATTCTCGCGTGAAGTTGATTGCACTGTGAGCGGTGTAGCAGGGAAGACAGCTGAAGTAATTGCTTCCCGGATTTCGCAAACACATCCACTACACTGGACTCTTTTTCTGCACTTAGTCTTTTGCATGAATAGGCGAGAGATCCATTCGCGACTGATGTTCCTGTGGATGTATGCGCAAAGGCGATGCTGCAGTATTTCGTGCACGAATTTCTTCGTATTTTTGTTCGCCTAGCTGGGAGAATCTTCTGACAGCTCAGCAGCTGTAGTAAAGCGACCCCATTTCAAGCGCCTGCTCGAGGACTGAACGATACGAGCGTTTAGCATGTACGCCTCTCCCACGCCACTTATCCGGTGGCTGAGATCGTTCAATCTTTAACGAGGTCGTTAGTTCGATCCCTGAACGTGGCAATCTTATTAACTGCAAAACTCTGGCTAATTAGATTTTCTCGCAACTTAGGATTTACTCTAAGCCCGCCAATACGGCATCACTCATACCCCGAGTCTTCCTTCGGGATGCTGTAACAGTGAATTATAACCGGGTGCAACCTAATAAATATTAGCTCCGCCCACGAGGTTGCTCTGCGGATTTTTTGCATGCCTCCGCGCTGCAAAGCAAGTCGTTCACAAAGCACAAGATGGCCAAGCTTGCACTAAGTCGCGCAAGGCTTGAAACAGCGAAACTGCACGATTCTGAAGTGTAATCTGACTGCTTTTAGGTTGCTGCTAGGCTTTAGCTAGGTTAGTCACGACACGGATGTCCAAACTCCAGAACCAGGCTTTCACAACTCTCATAGATCTACGGGCACGTCGTCGTTAGCGTAGGGCTTCCATCGCTTCGGGCTCTTCTCGCAGCCACAGTTGCCTTTCCCGTTCCCTAGTATGGCAGCTTCGCGCTAGTCGCGTCAAGTCTTTCTGTCTTTTTATGTCTTTATTCCCATTATTTCTCTCTATCTTTCTCTCTCTCTCTCTTAGTGAACCAGTGGTGAGTAGTGGGATTTCCTCCTCCTCACCATCACATCTCTCCTCCCCACGCTCACTTCTCTTTCCCACCCCCTTGCTACACTATACTATACAACGCTATGCTCTGCTAGCGTGCGTGGATAGCCGAGTGGTTCGGACGCTCAACTTGGGATCGAGGGTATGCGGGCTCGAATGAAGCTAATTAAGCTAATTAAGCGTAGGTTTACTTAGCATGCAAGCTAACCGAGACCAAGTCTCGAAAATGTAAGTTAGGCCAATTAAGCGAAATAGCCTAATCAGGCTAATTACGATAAATAATGTAATTAATCTGCGGCGATTGTCAAACGATACCTAGCCATTACAGATGATTTACAATGTGATCACGTGAACACTTCGTGCGTCGGCGTGCATGTATCTAGTCAAGCCAGCGCCAGCCGAGTGCCGACCAGCTCTGCTCTGTCCCAGCCTTGTGCGACTCAATTTAGCTGCGCAAATTTTTTTATTACAGCGAAAGCTGTTATGAGATCCTTTCACCGGCCGTTTTTGGCGCCGTAGTTGTCCGCCGCCGCCGCCGCCGCCGGTTTCCGTAACCAGTATCGCTCGAAATAGGAAAAAAAAACGAATTAAGAAAAAAATTCCAGGATGGAACGAGGTTCGAACCTGGGCCCTCTGCGTGTGAGCCCAGTATTCACCCTCTGAGCCATGCCGGTGCTTGAAATTGCTTTGCAAAAAGGTTCTATACAGGCTTTATGTCGGGAAGGAACCACATTAGCATATGCAATATAGCGTGGTAGAAGAGTAAAATAAAAACCAAGCATCGCACAACGCAAATTCTGTAACCAGGCGTCACACTATGTGAAGTGCGCAACGAGTAGGTTGTTGAATGCTTCCAACCCATTACAAACGGCCTCTGCCATAATTCTTCGTCGTCATCAGGCACAGCATCAACAAAGTGCGCATAATGCCTTACATGCGTTTAGCAAGTACCACGGCTCTTCGTAGAATGACAAAAAATCGCACGGTGCCTGCTGCCCTACTTCTCAAAAATTACAATGATTTATAGCGTAGTGGGTTCCTCGCAAGTGCACTTGTATTGGTTGCCAAGGAAGCCCATAAGCGCATGATCCATTTCCTCGGGGTCTCAGTAAAATTACAATGATTCAGAGTGTAGTGGGTTCCTCGCAAGTGCACTTGAATTGGTTGCCAAGGAAGCCCATAAGCGCATGATCCATTTCCTCGGGGTCTCAGTAAAGTTCTTTGCCCCCCCCCCCCGTCTCTCTCCCACGTCAACGTATGTTATGCAGCATGACGGGAGAGGGAAATAGCGACCGGGCGTCACCCAATGCAAATTACATAACTGGTGGGCCGTTTAAAGCTTCCAACCCATTACAAAGGGATGAGCCATAATTCTTCATCGTCATCAGTCGTCACGTCAACAAAGTGCACATAATGCCTTACAGACGTGTAGCTGGTGCCTCGCTTCTCCGCAGAATGACGAATTATGGCTTAGTAGGAGCTTCCCAACTTCACAAAAATTGTGATTTATGGCGTAGTGGGTACCTTTCTAGTGTACTTGTATTGTAGCCCCAAGAGAGCTTACAATGGGATCTAGAAACGCCGCTCTTCCAGAGAGAGAGATAATTTATTTACAGAAAGGCAGAGAGGTCGGCCTGAGCTATAGTTTGCTCTGGCCTGCTACTGTACACTGGGGAGGGGGTACAGGGGAGCGAAAGAGTGATGAATGACGATGGTAAGGTAGGGAGATGAGAATATAGTTCGTGACGCTGGGGCAAATCTAAAGACGTGCATCCAGTCCAGTGGCTTGTAAGAAGGCTACGACTGCATCGATGACCACACTTGTGCTGCTGACGTCAGGCCAAGGACCTAACACAACCTCATCGGTTAAAGGCCTACTATGATACTGCCCAATCGATGAGATCAGTTTTTGTCGTTCTCGTGCGTACACTGGACAGGCGCAAAATATATGTTCAAGTGTCTCTGGTATCCGACAATGACCACAATCGGGACCAGTGTCACTGCAGCCGATCAAGTGGGCATAGCGTCTTGTGAATGCCACACCAAGACGAATGCGGTGAATGATGCATGTCATATTTCGCTTCAGCTTGTGAGCCATACGAAACTTCATTTCTGGGTCCCATTTATGAAGCCGCTTGTGCCGGCGTTCTGGTTTGTTCCAGTGCTCCGAAGTGGAGGTGTGCATTACTTGCCGAAGTAAGGCGTTAGTGTCTGCTCGCGAAAACGCAATGCACACTTCCGGGGCATTATGTAAAGCTGTTTTAGCTTCGGCGTCAGCCTTTTCATTCCCCATAACGCCACAGTGAGCAGGTATCCACTGGAATGCTACATGATGTCCATTTTTCATAGCATTGCCAAGAAGCTCAGCAATTTCTATCGATAAGGTATGATACGGGCCTTGTATCATGATGCAATCGATGGTTTGGAGAGCAACTTTGGCATCACACAATATCGTCCATCTTCGAGTGGGCTCTGCGGAAGTGAATCGTATTGCTTCCCGAATAGCAACAAGTTCCGCAGCAGTTGAAGTGGTCTTGTGATCCAACTTGAAACCTCTAGCGACGGTCATTTGCGGAATGACAAAGGCTGCGGCGGAAGCACGTGAGGTGGTAGATCCATCAGTGTATACGTGTGCCGCACCGCCATACATTGTATAAATGTGCAGGAGGGTAAGTTGCTTTAGGCCGATAGATGGTACCAGGGACTTCTTCGTAATCCCAGGTATCTGAAGCCTAACAAGCGGTCTAGGCAGAACCCACGGAGGTGTCACAGGAATAGATGTTGGAGAGAATCTTGATGGCATAATGTTCTCGTGCCGCGATAGAGCTCTTGAATAACAGCAGTCTGTGTGGGTAACAGGGAGTGCTGATAGGGGATGTTGCCTGTGTCGGCTCAGCAAGCGAAGATGGACTCGAAGGGGCTCGCAGAGCCTATATACATCCATTGTACAAGCCCGAGCTTCGGCGATAGTACCATTGGTTGATGTGGACCGTGGCAGGCCCAAGCATGTGCGCAAACCTTGAGCTTGGATGCTTTCTAGCGTGCTCACACAACTAGGTTTCATGTTGAAGAGCACGGGCATGCTGTATCGTAAGTATCCTACGAATAAAGATTGGTACAGTTGTAGGAGAGCAGCCTCCGGCGGACCCCATCTTGCTCCTGCCAAGAACCGAACAACGTGGACAAAACTTTTCAGCTTTGTCTTCATAGCAGCGACGTGTTTAGACCACGATAGATTCCGGTCGATGATGACACCAAGGAATTTGTGTTGTGCTACCGTAGGAATCTCGGTCCCATTCACGATTATTGGGTACCTCGTCATTTGTTTGCGCGTAAATGCTAGCAGTGCGCATTTTTCAGTTGAGAGTGCGAGACCTTGACGTCGTAGGTACCTTGCTGTGATGGTCACTGCACGTTGCAGTCGGGCACGCAATTAAGGACGTGTAGCTCCAGACACCCATATGCAGATGTCGTCAGCATATGTGCTAACCTTCACCGTGTCAGGAAGTTCAGCACCAAGTCCAATCAACGTGATGTTGAAGAGGGTCGGACTGAGAACACCCCCTTGGGGAACTCCGCGGATAATATTATAACGATCGGTATCTCCATCGCTCGTCGACATATACACGGTACGGCCACTAAGGTAACTCACGATCCATGCATACATTCGGCCGCCGATGTCTAAATCCTCTAGCGCATCAAGGATGGCATAATGCAAGACATTGTCGTAGGCGCCCTTTATATCAAGAAAAACTGCGGCCACTAATCTGCGTCGACATCTTTCCTGTTCAACGTCGGAGACCAAGTTGATGACACCGTCAATGGCTGATCGGCCTCTCCTAAAGCCATTCATGAATTCAGGAAAGCAATTATTGCTCTCTAAGAGCCACTCTAACCTCGACAAGACCATCCTTTCCATCACTTTGCCAACGCAACTGGCTAAGGCGATCGGCCGGGGATGAGAGTTCGTTAGGGCACTTCCCTGGTTTAAGCAGCGCAACTATGCGACTGCACTTCCACTTCTCTGGAACATTTCCCGACTCCCAGGAGGTGTTGTAGTAGGACAGCAGGATCTGTCGTGCTTCTGCATCAAGATGGCGGAGCGCAGCGTACGTGATTCCGTCCGGCCCTGGAGCCGATGAGCGTCGGGAAAGTGAGATTGCTGCTTCCAGTTCTTGCATTGTAAAAGGTACATCAAGGCGCTCATCAAAACACGGGGGGGGGGGCGTGGTGGTAAGAGTTTGAATCATGGTATCAGAAGTGTCTACGACAAGGCAACAGTAGTCCTTGGCTACCTCCAATTCGCTCCGACCCTGATGCAGAGCAACGGCACGGAATGGTTGAGTTTGTTGTGGAAATGACTGCAGACTTCGTACTATCCGCCAGATCTTAGAGAGAGGCTGTCTTGGGTCCAGAGATCCGCAGAATGTCCTCCATCGCTGCCTGTCAAGCTTGTCGAGGTGCCAAAGAACGTGTCGTTGAGCTTGACGACAGGCTGAGAGGTCTGACGGCGATCTTGTTCTTCTGTATCGCCGTTCTGCGCGGCGGCGGATAGCACGAAGGGCCTCGTATTGTACATCGATAGCTGATCGCTGCATCGGGATGTTAACTTGTCTTGTTGTGTCACGCAAGGAAGAAGCAATGATCTCTTCAACTTCGGATGGCATAGTTGTGCGCTGACAGCCGGTTTTCACCGATGTCCTGAATAAACTCCAGTCTGTTTGATGACTACACCGTAAGTCGAAGCGGCGGAACCACTTAAACTGAACGTAGGTTGGAAGGTGGTCACTACCATGAGTCTCTATATCCGTGGACCAAGATGCAGAAGACAGGAGACTCCTGGACACAAACGTAAGGTCGAGACAGCTGCTGTAAGAAGTTCCTCGAATGAATGTAGGTGATCCGTCGTTGAGCACCCTTAGTCCGAAATTACACACGAAATCCGACAAATCTCTGCCACGACCATTCATTACCGTGCTACCCCAGAGGGGATGATGAGCGTTAAAGTCACCAATCACAATGTGTTGGGCCTTGTGCAGTCTGAAGCATGGACCGAAGGTGGGAGCAGTCGATCTTCGCACTTGGATGGATGTATCCTCCAACTAGGGAAAGCCTGCGTCTTTTATGTTTTAAAGTCAAGCATACGTAATCGTTCGTAGTATGCGGCGTGATGTCGTGTCACCGCTCTTCCAGCTTTCGCTGTGACTGTGCTGCGGTTTCAGCGCAGGCCTGGCGTTTTTGTTTCCTCTTACGTAGCAGAAGTGAGCGGCCGCTTTTCGAAGCGCATTTTCCGCACGTACAGTGGTGCGTTTTAATTTTTAATTTTTAGGTTGTCACCGACTATAATCATTTCACTATAAGTCCGTCCGAAAGCGAGCTGAAATGCGGGACGGAATGGAAGCTTCCCAAACAGCCTTTAGGTCAGGTCAGACAACTGCGTTCGATCAAAGGGAAGGTTTAACAACATCCTAGTGAAGAAAACTGATGATTGGAAGGTATTTAAAGTATTAGCGAAACAAAAAGTTACTTCTCTATTGCAATAACCAATGCATGTGAGGAGCTCTGATTTCATACGGCGAATAATGACATCTTCATCAAATCGCACCGGTGCGCATCCGGGCGCCCTTGTGCGCCGTTTCGTCCAATCATAGTAGCGCCTTCACGGGCGCCCCGGTGCGCACCGGTGCGCTTTGTCGAATATGACGTAAGTCAACTGAATGAATCGTGGCTTCAGTTTTTGCTCCGAGGATATGTATGCATATGTACATGTTATAATAAGATGCTCCTTAATAATGTTCATCACTGTGTACATAAACCTGGCTTCAAAGAGTTTTTGGTCCTCTGGTGTCGCTTGTTGAATTCTCCTTTGAACGTCCCACACATCATATTACTTCGTTGGCTTCTAGTTCGTGTAATGGTACTTATCGATTGTCTTAAAATTAGACGTTGAAGAAGTTTAGCCAACGGTATCATAAGCCGGCTCACTAATAAATAAAGAAGACTCTGTAGGCACGGAGAGAAAACACGAAGGCATTTACATAACTGTTCTTGTTTTTTTGTTTTTTTTTTATTCTAGAAAATTTAAAAATATCCAACAATTGGTGCATACATTTCCTCTTGTCGCTGGGATCATCAAGAGACGAGTAACGTGAATTGTAATAAGCCGAAGTGTGGCAATCTAATACTTTCTCGGTAAAAGAAAAGATAGATTAATGGAGGTTCTTTTGATAATAACGCGACACTGTTTCCATAACTCTGACTAAAAGTCAAACTTGCTAGCGAAACTCAAGGCGCGTGTGCAATGCTGCGGAAGCAACGCGCGGAGCTTCACCTCGACTGCAAAAATGAAACTGGCCTATAGGAAAATAGTGGATCAGAAAAAAAAAACAAAAAAAAAAGAAAAACGCTGAACGGACGAAATGGCTTCTTCTACTAAGCCGAGAAGGCTGCTCATTTGATGGAATGTGGCGGAACGGGCTAAATAAATAAGCCCGACATCCGGAACCATTGGATGCGAGTACGCCGGCGGATTTATGGCGTAGATTTGTCCGCGAAAGCGAATAAACATCGCGTGGCTACAGCCGCAAGCAGAATATCATAATCCTGAAGGTTTCAATTCGTGACGCGACATGTCAGGCCTGCGGCAGTGCTGTCAGCATCGCGAAATGCGGAGACAGCGCAATCGATTTCATGAACGCTCCCCCCCCCTCCCCCCTCTTCCTCCCCAGAATCCGGAGCCAAATTCAGTTTCTCGTTTGATTAATGCTCTTGGACTTTGGACAGCTGCTCTCTTTAATGGATGTCCATTGTTACGATCGGCTGGCATCACCTGTTATAAACAATTTCAGCACGAGGATTTATTTGTGGCGGTGGACACAGATTCTATTGGCGGGGAACCTGCGAATCTGTGGGAAATAAAAGGTTCTTGTCTGGCGCTTACGCGTAGACTGCATATTTTGGGTAGATAATGTTGACGACGTCCCTAAGACTGCACGATTATTAGCTGGCGACACGGTATCCAGAACTAAAAAGCTAATTGAAGCAACTACTTTAATCACGCGGATAACTGGGTCAAATTACTTCTTATTTAAAAAAATTGGGGGACGCTTAAGCTTCGCCTTTAAGAGTTGAACGCGATAGCAATATCCTGCCCCTAGTGCGCACTTCGAACACTACGAGTGTTTAACAGAATGCGCGCAATAAGGTGTGTGCCTTATGCAATGGGTAGCATGCTTTAAACCAGGCGCAATTATGCGCGAGAACCTTTTTCGAAGCTGCGATGCACCCACTACGTAGTCTTAAGGGAATACGCGCAGTAATGTGTGTGCCTTTTGTAATGGGTGGCTATCTTTAAACCACCAAGTCGTTATGATATTGACGTGATGCGACGCCCGATGGCAATGTACGCTTGTACCACGCAATATTACTCTCATATTTCATCTTCCGTGACACCTGTATACAGGACGCGTATTTTTGGGAAGCATCAAAGTTACTTTCAGTGCAGCTCCAAGCAGAGGCGTGGCTGTGCCTCTAAGAGTTTAGGACTATGGTTTGGCTCGTGGGGTACCACGCCGAATCAGTTCGCAGGGATTAATTGGACACGAATCCCGCCAAAATACCTCGGAGTACCACTGGACGCGTATAGATTCAGTGCCCATTACTGGAAGGAGCGCGTTCCTAAGCTTGAACGACAGGCCCAGACATTTGTTCCCCATCGACTTTCAATATTCGGGAGAGCTGAAGCTTGCAATACTTTCCTAGCAACAAAGCTTTACTACGTATTGCAACTTATCCATTGCGCGAGATTTTATATACAACGCTTTCATCGAATTTTTGCTACTTTCATATGGTCTTCGACTTTTGAGCCCATGCGTCGTGACAACATTTTCAGGCCAGTTAGTGAGGGTGGGTTGGGATTAGTACATCTTTATCTATGGCAAGCAGTTTCACGGTTCTTCTTTTTTCGAGACAATTCCCACCCCGTAATCCGTTCATTCTTGCAGGTTACACTTGTTGATTGCTTGCCAGACTTAGTTATTTCATCAAACTTCTCCGAACGCCCGTGTTTGTGGGGATTCATGCAGGAAGTTTACCTCGCAGTTCGGTTCCTTAAAGCTCGCTTTTCCATGGAATACCTGTACACAGTCTCGCGCAAGGTACTATATAAGGATTTACTAACTATGCTCTTCCCGCCTCCGTTGTACCGTTCATTGTACTCCGATCTTTCAGGCCACGATGTGTTGAAACGTGTGCGCAAAATGTATATTCCTCCTAATTCAAAAACATTTTTCTATAAACTCCACTCTGAAACACTTCCGGTAAACACATGGTTGAAAAGAAATGGTATTTTTGTCTCTTCTATTAACTGCCGTCTATGTGATGTGCCGGAAACAATAGAACATTGCTTTATTAGCTGCAAAGACGCTATTCTGTTCTGGGATGTCTTTCAGAGAGCACTGAAGAAACGTTTTGTCGTCAATTCTCACACCATACGTTATCTTATACCAACATCGCTTGATGAAGTGCCATATGATATGTTTTTCCTCATGGGTAGCTTATGGAAGACACGTATGCAGGACCGTAACGCAGAACCCACCATTTCTTCAAGCATGCACTTCATTCGCATGACTATTCAGCTAAAGGACATTTATGATGACCTGGACTTTAGACCGGACTGGTACCCCCTCTTGGTGAGGTGCTTGGCCTCACCACCTTTCTAGTGTAACACGATTTCTAGTATAACACTGCACGTTGTGTTAGCCATCGAGTGTGCACTTAGTAACGCTTGAGTGCATATTGTCGCTATGTGATTGTACCTTTGCTTGCTTTATTTGTGCTATTATTGTGCACTGTAATACTAAGTGTGATTAATACCATGAAAGAAAAAAAAAAGGCGTGGCTGTGTGGTAGAACACCTCCTTGCCACGCAGACGCCCTGGGTTCGATTCTCACTCGGGCCCAACATTTTTATTATTTATTTTATTTGCAGCTTTTTCGATTTTTCGGTCACGGACAAGATGATGATTTTTCGCTCACAACCAACGGTGCCGACGCCGACGGCGGTATTTCTGCGATACGAGCTCTTTAACGCTATCGCGTTAAAAAATAGAACAGTCACTACAGCCCAATAAACCACCAGCCCAATCAACTTCATGGTAAATAATTAGCGTTTTCCGACGTCAGGAGCCTCGCTGCTCGTTTGCGCCGCTTCACTGAAAAGTTGCAAATAGAAAGCCACCGAAGGCAATGCGGCTATCATGGAACTGATATAACGTGAATAAGAAATGTTCGGTAGTATAGAAAATACGAGTTTGCTTGTTTTTACTGCCGCCTCTCCTGAGGCCGGTCTCCGCAGAAGCCCACAACACCGCACCAAGCGTTTGTCTCAAGCTCTGTGAAGAAATAAAAGCATTACGAACACCATTTTCGTCTCCCTGCGAACAGATTCCTTTTAGAAGGAGTTATTTCCTTAGCTACTTCTCACAGTCTCCCCCCACCGCCACACACAACACACCAAGTGCGCTCCCTGCTAAAAGCTTCTTGTCAAGCGAATGACGCGGTCGCGATATTTTTGGCACTAAACAAAGCCTCGGAAGTTTCGAGTTACGTTACTTCAAGGGTTGGATAACTCAAGTTCCCTTTAGACCACGCGACAGGGAAAATTAGAAAGCTTTTCAATTACTGGAATCTCTAAAAAGCTCAGTCCATGAAGTCTCTCTTGTGAAGGAGCTGTCATGTCTTCACAGTATGCAAAAAGCTTAGCCGAGTTTTGCAGCACCGCCTAATTGCAGCCATCCGCCCGTGAAAGCGGATACGCGTCGCCCTGTTTAGACGTGCGTGCCATATACTCGGCGGAGCTAAAGAAAGGTCATTCTGAGCCGAGTGAAACTCACCCTTTAGAGTGAGGCATAAATTGCTTTTTTCTTTCTTTTGACGCCGGGATAGTGAAGAAGACGTCGCCTCTTCTAGCGTTGATAAGCACGCGGTAAGAAGTTCCTTGGGGGAGAAGGTTCAGTATCGGTGGCAGAAGAAGCGCGCACGCACGCACGCACGCACGCACACGCACACACACACACACGCACACACACACACACGCACACACACACACACACACACACACACACACACACACGCACGCGCACGCACGCACACACACACACACCTACACACACACACACACACACGCGCGCGCGCGCGCGCACGCACACACACACCTACACACACACACGCACACACACGCACACGCACGCGCACGCACACACACACACGCGCGCACACACACACACACACACACACACACACACATGAACCGAGGACGTGAACCTGCACATTGAGAAGGCGGATGAAGTCGAGAGGAGCCTACAGGTATACGGAAAAACACCAGGCCTGCGCGGAACTCGCAACACAGCCACATTGTAAGCTGGAGTTGCGGCCTTCATAGAGCCCGTTGTATACTCTCTTAGGGCGTCTACCGCAAGTACAGTTGCACGGTACCCACTACGCAGTAAATCACCACATTCTGCGAAGAAGCGAAGCGTACACTATCGGCACGTCTGAGGCAATATGCGCACTCATGTAGCTGCACGCTTTGTTGTTGCTGTAGCGGATGATGATAAGGAGAAATTATGGATGATCCCTTTGTAATGGGTGGGACACTTTAAACCGCCCACTCGTTACGTATTCACACTGTGTGGCGCCTGGTGCGATTTCATTCTTCTTTCTCGTAACGTTACATCTGTTAAGGAATTCCTCGCCATACATGACGCTCGTATGGCGCGGCTATTTAAAATTCATTTGAAGGATGTCCTAAAATAAGTTGATTTAAATTATTGTAGCTTGCGTCATCTCGTGCGACCCAGAAGCAATGCCTGTTCACTTGCTCTTACTAATAGGTAGGCACAGTTTATGGTGAAAAAGGGTGTCAATGTAGGCTAGTTGGTATTTCATTGCAGGAGCGCCTCTTTCTGTCATCTTCTTTCTTACCAACTCGTACGCGGCGCTACACTCAAAACCTGCAATGAAAAACAGTTTATGGAAAACTCGCATGTTAAACAGACACGCAGAATCAATGGTGTCACACGGTCGCATTTCATACAAATGGGTCTGCAGCTAAAAAGACTTTTATGAACAACTACTCTTTCAGCCGGATCGGTATCCACTGTCCATGAAATGTACTGCCCTAATACCCTTGTAGAACCCTGTGTTCTTTGAAGCATCTTTTTGAGTAACGTTTGATGTGCTCTTGTATGGAGGCGGCCTTGACTGTTTTGTTCGCTACGTATTTGCATTAAGTACATATGTTATAAATGACATGGAAGAAAAAAAAGCACTAGCGTGGTTCTGTGATAGAACACTTCCTTGTTACGCAGAATGCCTGGATTCCAATCCTCCTCGAACCCTGTACTTTCTTTCCTCACTGTGAGCGATAGCTGCGACGGACATCGGCGGCGGCGGCGACGAACTACGCCACCAGAATCGGTTGTTGTTGTGATCTTATAATAGCTGACGCTGTAAAAGTTATACGTGGCATTCATGCGTTACACGCATACTGTTCGTGAAACAACTACTCCAACCTTCTAATTTATGCGGCGGCTTCTGTGGCGGAAATCACGTTATATAAAAGTGTAATACCTACCAGTACAGCGGACAGGTACCGAGAGTGCTTTTAAAATAACAGGTTCTCCTGTGTCCCACCTATTACCGCACTCACGTGCTATGAGCACTCCAACGAAGGGTCATCGAAACACGTGGGTCCTATTGTCTCCTTCTTGAGACCCCGCACATTTTCACTGGTATTTGAGTGCTCACATTCCAGTGTAGTGTAATTTATTGTGTACAGGATTCGGATCGATGCATAATGAAGGAACATATTTCTATCTCCCTAAATAATTCTCTGATCTTCCAAAGCGGGCAATGGTCTCACGTATGAAAAATGAGTACTGTGAGGCAGTTTAATTTTCTAAGGATAACACTGACAAACACGCACATTACATCTAGTACCGTAAAGAACTCATTCAATTGAAGTTAGTTTTTTTTTGGATAACAATTATATGGCAGTCTCGACGGGTTTTGCCGTCGCCGTCGCCGTCATGTCCCGTATGAAATCCAAATTGATAAAATCCGCCGGCGCATCGTATGTTCTACTGCGGGTAAAAGCGCGCGAGCGGGGGCGACGAACGCGGCCGAAGCAGAGATCAAACGAGCCGGCCCATTTCCGTCGCTCGGAGGGTGCATGCGATAACATCAACCCGCTCGGGAGGCTTGCCGTCGAAGCATACGGGAAACGCCCTGCCCGTAATTAACGAGCATGAAAAGACGCGAGGAGGGGGGATGTCGCGCGAGCAGCAACTTTGAACTTTGAATCCAAGGGCGCGGTCGCGATCGCTGGCGCGCGCGCTATCTCGCCAACCATCACAGCGGGCGGCTCGTATACCCTTCTACGTGCGGCGCTCTCAACGCGAAGTGACTATGCGGACAGAGCATCTCTCCCTGGAGAGGCCGTATTCTCGTACACCAGCGTTTTCTAGTTACGCGAGATCGGATACAAAACAGTTAGCTGCCAGCCTCACTTCGTATGACACTACAATTTGTTGCTATCGCATTCATTGCATTGCCCTTGCTGTGAAACTGTGACTTTTTTTCGTATTCTGTTGTGTTATTTCGTGAACGAGTTTCTAAAATAGTTATACAGCAAGCCAAAACTACCCTATTCATCTACGTTTTGCAATTTTATAGCGCCGATCTACGGATATGTGTCCGTATTCATAAAAACGTCTTACGCTAAGGAAATTCGTTAGGAAATATTTCGACCAATCCTGATATTGAACATACCATTAGCGAAGTCGGTCGGCCAATGGCAAGAGATCACTTACGAAAGAGTTGTTTTGTGAATTCAGCCAATGATTAATACAATGTTCTTATTGTCACCGCCTTAACGCGATATACTGTCAACGATGGCGCATGTCAACAGGTTTTCCCATTTTAAAACTTCCCTGAAAAGAGCCACTCGGGGAGGGCAGTTGCCGGCACGTCTTGAAAAGCGATAGATCTGTCCGCGACTTGATCATCTGTGCCCTCCCCCTCGTACCCTTTTCTCCTCCTAGATATCGTCTATACTTGCCATGACCGCTTTCGAAATGTGAAGGAAAGAGGCACAAGTGTCACTTTTACAATTCGTGCTTGCCGTTGCCAGGCGCTGAGCCGTGCTCCCAATTAGGGTTGCAGAAGTTGCGCCTTTTCCTTTCCTCAATCTCTCCTCCTCCTCCTCCTCCGTTGCCGTGCATATTTTATATATTCTTTACTATTCCGCTTTTCCTGTATAATGTACCGGCGAGCGGTTCGCTTATAACGCCGTCTCTCCTTTAGCCACTTCAGTCGTGAATTACAATTCGGTGTGTTTAAGACATCAAAGTGCATATGACACAAGCTTAGCGGAACAAACGTTTACTACGTGACTCGCCTGTTTAGATCGCCGCAGGGAATTATTTCTATAAAGAAAAACCTAATTGATTACGACTATATATCTCTGTAAGGCGAGCTGTAAGGCGATGCGTTGTAAATAAGTGGAACTAAATTTTTGTTGCGACAAGATGCGGTGGTGGTCTATAGACTTGACAAATTTCCCATGGAAGAAAGAACACATATTAACCGCAGTGATACATAGCAACTCATCAAACATCACCAAGCGTGATAGAGCTCCTCTTAATTAGCTTTGTTTAGCGTTACTTCCTGTGTGTAAAAATGAGTCATGTGAGCGGAGTTCGCAGGAGCGGGGTGATTTGCCCCTGCGGCGCAGAGCCACAGAATGCGGAATCCTGCCGCACAACCGCTCCGGAATGTCCCAACTGTCACACAACGCACGAAGCATCATCAAGAGACTGCCCATTAGTGAAAAAAGAATGGAGTGTCTTGAAACAAATGGTACGGGACGGCTCAACGCACAAAGAGGCTGCTGATATTGTGAGAAATAGACAACGACTCTAGCGTCGGCGACGAAGGTCTTGGGTTACTGCTGCCCAATCTGGACGGATACCGCAATATCCTACTCCGACAGACCATCAGACTTCTAAGCGACAGCTACCACCCCTGCCGCCACCACCACCGCACAATGCATCACAGTCGGAGAGCCGGAAAGATGCGAAGGCTTTGAAAACGGCAACGGATGCCGCGTGTCCCTCACTGCCACCACTGCGCACTCATAAAGAGCCGGTGCAAAATGTCCCGCAATGTACATCATCGTCCACATATGATTTCCACGGCGAAAACCGACAAGCCTTCGCTGTGTTGAGGTCTCTCGTGACCATAACGCGCTCTCTCCTCAATGGAATGACAACTCCATCAGCTCAAAGCGCACTGCAAGTTCCGGATTCCTTGGAGCCAGTCCTTGCAAGCCTTTTTTATAGACAACCGCAGAGGAACTGGTCTCAAACATTTCTCGGCTGTGACTGTCTAAGTGTGCGCGGTGAACGCTGATATGTGTGTGCGCGTATCACTTGTTCTTTCTTTCTTCCTTTCTTTCTCTATTATTTTTCTCCCCTTCCCCCGTATAGGGTAGCGAACCGGGTACAACCTGGTTAGCATCCCTGCCTTTCCTTTGCCTCTCTCTCTCTACTTCCCGTGCGAAAGTTGCTTGCGCAACTGTGTTTGGTTAGCGTAGCGTATCCTTTACATTCAGTGCTGTCTCTAGTATTTTCTCTCTCTTTCTTGCATTGTCATCACTAGTTAAAACATTAAAGAATATGTCTCATCTCCACGTGGAAACAACGTGACCGAAATGGTTCTTCTGAGAACAATCCACGTGGTTATTCCTTACCTTGTTATCGCTGCGCCCGGCTCTTACATTATCGTTCGTTCAGTTTAGTCAAGGCAGCGCTAATGTATATAGGTACGCGCGGTCGAAGAGCAACTGCAATTACACCATAAATATTCAAAACTGCCGCCACGGACTCAACGTGCTTGGAATGAGGTTTAGCCCTGCAGTGTTCAAAAGGGGCTGCCCGAGCCGGCACAGCTGCCTGATGAGGAACTCCTCGTGACCGCAATACGCAAAGTCACTGCGCCCGTTGAAGCGCGTTCTACAAGGACGAGCAGCCGCCCGTAAGAAAAAGAAGCTCGCTGATGTCCATCGCTTGCTGTTGGTTGTATGGAGATTGCTGCTTGTCCTCTTGAGCGGGAGTATATATGCGCACCGAAAGGGCAAGAGCGGCAAATGAAGACTGACTGGCTACCACATCCACGTGTGACCTCATTCTTCGACAACGTGGGACACTATATCCGAAGCGGAACACCTCGTTCCCGAGACCCTGCTAAAATTTATGAGATGGCCAAAGAATGCAGTATTAGTCTCGGGTCGCTACATAACGTCATCAGCACAGCGTTTTCCGGTATAAGACCTCTCCTTCAAAATGGGTACCAAAACAATTTATTTCACATATATTGTTTGGGAGCGAAGGGGTAATCTGTGCGGGACTTTGCTGCAGTGCCAATAAGCTGGCGGCCACAATTTTTCTGACGCTTTTCTTCTCGGATGAATGCTAAATATACTATGCTCGAAAGAGACGGCGGGTTTAAAAGGGCAAGAAGTTGATCTATCTGGCATAAAATTAGTCGTGTCAGTCACAGGCGTCTATAGACGCACACAAGTGAAGGGAAACAGGCAACTCAAACACCCTTCCCTCGAGCCCGTTTCGGTACGACTAGCTGTTTCTACCATGAGCCGAAAGGGTGACTAAGCCGGCAAAGTACTTACTCGTATACTGTGTCAACAATTCTAGTAAAAAAAAAATTCAAGTTATTTAAATGCTGCTTGTACGATCGGCGTCAGAAGTTTAGAGACCACTAGGTGTGAGAAAACTTTGAATTTCCCAGCAATTTTGGCTGTATTCGGTCGAACTGCACCGTACATGTAGTTAGCGCACTTTAGAACAGACCGGACGTTTGGATACAACGCTGCCTGCCGAAGCAGCGGGAACATTCTGCTTTTTATTCTGTCTCGTGGTCTCTAAACTTTTCACGCTGTCTGTGTACATCCGGTTCACATGAGTTAGTAGAGATGGTCTTTACGATAAAATTCAGTCAATACATAATTATCCAAATTTCGCCAAGGTTTCTTTTTTTTTTATTATGAGAGTTCTCTATGGCGTTATATGAAAAACGTGAAAACAACGATCTACTAGCATAACGGCATTTTATATGCTGCATCTGAAGTGATTGCGCTGCCAGATATTCATCATCATATTTGACGTTAAGTACACTAATTTGGCCGTGGCGAGAGTAGTGAGTCTCGCCAAGATAATCGCCCCCTTCTTTTACAGCGAAAGCTGTTATGAGATCATTTCACCGGCCGTTTTTGGCGCCGTAGTTGTCCGCCGCCGCCGCCGCCGGTGTCCGTAACCAGTATCGCTCGAAATAAGAAAAAAAAAACAAATAAGAAAAAGATTCCAGGATGGAACGAGCTTCGAACCTGGGCCTCCTGCGTGGGAGCCCAGTATTCAACCTCTCAGCCATGCCGGTGCTTGAAACTGCTTTGCAAAAAGGTCCTATACAGGCTTCATGTCGGGAAGGAACCACATTAGCATATGTAATATAGCGTGGTAGAAGAGTAAAATAAGCACCAAGCGTCGCACAACGCGAATACTGTAACCAGACGTCACACAATGCGAATTGCGCAACGAGTAGGTTGTTGAACGCCTCCAACCCATTACAAAGGGCTCTGCCATAATTCTTCATCGTCATCAGGCACAGCATCAACAAAGTGCGCAAAATGGCTTACATGCGTTTAGCAGGTACCAACGCTCTCCGTAGAATAACAAAAAATGGCACAGTGCCTGCTGCCCTACATCTCAAAAATTACAATGATTTATAGCGTAGTGCGTTCCTCGCAAGTGCACTTGTATTGGTTGCCAAGGAAGCCCATAAGCGCATGATCCACTTCCTCGGGGTCTCAGTAAAATTACAATGATTTATAGCGTAGTGGGTTCCTTGCAAGTGCACTTGTATTGGTTGCCAAGGGAGCCCATAAGCGCATGATCCACTTCCTCGGGGTCTCAGTAAAATTACAATGATTTATAGCGTAGTGGGTTCCTCGCAAGTGCACTTGTATTGGTCGCCAAGGATGCCAATAAGCGCATGATCCATTTCCTCGGGGTCTCAGTAAAGTTCTTCGCCCCCCCCCCCCCCCGTCTCTCTCCCACGTCAACGTATGTTATACACCATGACGGGAGAGGGAAATAGCGAGCGGGCGTCACCCAATGCAAATTACATAACTGGTGGGCTGTTTAAAGATTCCAACCCATTACAAAGGGCTGAGCCATAATTCTTCATCGTCATCAGTCGTCGCGTCAACAAAGTCCATATAATGGCTTACAGACGTGTAGCTGGTGCCTCGCTTCTCCGCAGAATGACGAATAATGGCTTATTAGGTGGTTCCCAACTTCACAAAAATTGTGATTTATGGCGTAGTGGGTACCTTTCTAGTGTACTTGTATTGTAGCCCCAAGAGAGCTTAACGGGCTCAAGAAACGCCGCTCTTCCAGCTTTCGCTGTGACTGGGCTGCGGTTTCAGCGCAGGCCTGGCGTTTTTGGACGTTCGGGCTTAACAGATAATAGCAGTGCTCCTGCTTAAGACGGGCAAAAAGAAAATGGGCGGCCATGATTCTCCAGCACCACACTGCTTCTCGAGAAAGGTTGGCCTTTGCGTCTGCGCGACATTAGTGTATTAGGCTTGAACTTCGGTAATGATCTGGGATACGAATTTTTCAGTGAGGTAAAATAAAGTCATACTGGAACACGTTGGTATTCAAATTTCCAGGATATCCAATGATCGCAGATTCGAAAAAAAGTTTCTGAGCATGTTCGCGCTTCTTTTAAATGCGAAGCATTTCTTAGCGAACTTCTGCGATTTTGAGCGTATCTATCTATCTATCTAGCCGCCTACGGCTCTGTGCTATCCTGGCCGTTTCGTTAATCGGATGTATACCAAAATTGGTGTGGCATAACATGACCTTATTACGAACATAAATGACAGGTCATAACATGAAAATCATGATATGCGTGTCATCAACAGCATGATTTACATTTCATGGCCTTGGGGCTCTTGCGGCCGTTCCGTTAATTTTATATATACCAAAATTGATACAGCGTGACAAGTGTTCATGACGAACATAATGAAAGTCCTAACATGCAAATCATGACATGCCTGTCATGTGCGGCATGACTTACATGACATGGTCTCGGGGCGCTCGCGGTCGTTTAAATGAATGGATCTATACATAACTGGTATGACGAGACATTTCTGTATGACGAACACAACTGACACGTCGCAACATGAAAATCATGACATGCATGTCATGTTCGCCATGGTTTACATTCCACGCTCATGGCGCACTCGCGGCCGTTTCGCTAAATTCATATACACCAAAGTTGGTATTGTGCTATGTCACATATAGAGAACATGAATAACAGGTGGTAGCATGAAAACCATGACATGTATGTCATGATTTACATGCCACGCTCATGATGCATTCGCGGCCGCTTCGCTAGCTTGATGTACACCAATATTGGTATTGCGCGGCGCGACTGTATGACCAACGTAAATGAGAGGTGGTAACGTGAAAGTCATGACATGTACGACATGATTTACATGCCATGCTCATGGCGCACTCGTGGCCGTTTCGCTTGATTGATATGCACCAAAATTGGTATAGCGCGACGCGACTGTATGACGAACATGAATAACAGGTGGTAACATGAAAGCCATGACATGCATGTTATGTATGTCATGATTTACACGCCACGCTCATGGTATATTCGCGGCCGTTTCGCTAGCTTGACATACAACAAAATTGGTATTGCGCGATGTGACTGTATGACGAACATAAGTGACAGGTGGCAACATGAAAGCCATGATATGCATGCCATGTATGGCAGAATTTACATGCCATACTCATGGTGCAGTCGCGGCCATTTCGCTCGTTTGATATACACCAAAATTGGTATCGCGCGATGTGACTGCATGACAAACATAAATGACATGTCTTAACATGCGAATCATGTTATGCATGTCGTGTACGGTATGAGTTACATGACGACGTCATGGTGCGCTTCCGGCCGTTTTGTTAACTTTATATATACCAAAACTGGTATGGCATGACACGAGTGCGTAATTAACATAAATGACAGGTCACGCATTGTATCTACCAGAATATACGTTTTTGGCATGGTATATACCAGATTGTGCATGCATGCGTGCGTGGCAAACGTGCGTTATATGGTGAACTAAATGCCATGGCATGAATGATTTCATTTAGCTCAAAGACAAACAATGCGATGTATGCAGCTCTTTGCTGGCTGCTTCGCATTACATCGATTCCCACAGTGCGTGGGGTCTGCCGGATTTTTTTTCTTCTTTTTTTTCGCTCTCGCGGTCATTACTTGTCTTACTGACCTCACAATGACCTCACATTACTGTCATTACTGACCTCACAATGTACGTGTAGAGAGAGAGAGAGAAATGTAATGCGGAAAGGCAGGGAGGTTAAACAGAAAACGTATCTGGTTTGCTACCCTGCACTGTGGAAGGAGTAAGGGGAGACAGAAAAGTGAGGAAGAGAGGCATGGGATAGGGAGGGAGGGAAACACACACACACACACACACACACACACACACACACACACACACACACACACACACACACACACACACACACACACACACACACACACACGCGCGCACGCACGCGCGCACACACACACACACAGGGGTGCAACAATCGTTCAACGAGGCGGGTCGGTCGCAGAAACTTGTAAAACAGAATTAGGATAACCCGCACGACATTTTGATTAGCATCCCTGATTCATCAATGTTGAATATTTCTTTACAGTACGTTGCAGAAAATAAATTTGAAGTTCTCTAAGACTGTAGCGAAGATGCAATGACTAGGTGATTTCCTCGAGAACAGCAGTATCTACACTTAGTAATTATACAAGTAGAAATATAAGCAATACTGATTTACTTATTTGTAACTGAAAGAGTCTAGCGATCAATGTCAATTCAGTTTTAAAATCTATCACTCAAGAAGTCTATAACAGGTTTGAGCATGGCACTGATAATTTCCTCTGCGTGGGAATTCTGGCCCATTTTACCTAGCAAAACGAAACTGTACGACTTTAGCGCTACCCACCGTGACAGCCAGGAGGGTGTGGCGTCGCGCTATATAAATTGCAATCGAGGTAGCGGCTTGGATACTGTCCGTCGCGGCTCCGTTTCGATGGGGGCGAAATTAAACGAGCGCCCGCGTGCTTTTCGGTGCACGTTAGAGGACATCGGAAGGTCAAAGTTAATGTGGAGTACCCCTGTCATGACGCGCATCTCACTATACTTTTGGCACGTGAAACTCTGGAATTTAAGTCATAACGCCCACAAGCAACACAATGTTCATGCTTGATACTGTCGGGTGTGCATGGAAGCCAGAATCATTATTAATACGAAATGTTGCTCGCGTTTACTTTTTCTATATCGTACGAATTTAATAATTTCACTCGCCTCCCCTGAATCGGGTCACTGCGTGGCCACCGCATAATTGGGGCTTGAACGATAAGCGGCGGCTGAAGAGCACTGCCGGCACACCCTTCCTGACAGCTGCTTAAATTGCGCTAGCAACAAATTAGCTTATACGCAGCGGGGGATAGAGAGGTTTGCAGTAGCTGCGTTCGCACCAAGAAATAGTTCGGTGTTTTAACCAGCTAGAACATAATCTTTTTTGTTTTGAATGAATGTGTCTTGTAAGTTAGAAATTAACAAACTCTGTTAGAATGTTGTAAATGCGTTGTTATATATCACTCAGCGTTTCACTGTTTTCGTTTACTGGTTCCTAATTTGCAGCTCGTCACGCCGCCTCACGCACAGTACCGCGCTACGCTAGCAAGAGCATTTACAACCGTGAAAGATGACCACGAAATGCGCCGAGTTATATATTTTGGTGACCGAAAAACCGAACTTCTTGCGTATCTTCCACAGCGTTCCACGCTATGCATGAATTAAGCGCAGATTCATCCTCCACGAGGAACATTCTGCGAGGCGCCGCATGTTAGTAATGCGCATTCTTGCGCGCAAGCACACAATTTCGTTCTCCACTAGCCGGTCGTTTTTCATTCAACGCTACGTCAGAACACTCCAAACCTTTCCGTGCCAAATGTGGGACGGTATTTTCCGCTCGTCTCGTGTGATAAGCGGGACCCAGGACAAGCGCAGCGCGTTAACCGTACTTTTCTTTTTGTTGCTGTGCCATGGGCGAGCTGCGTTCAGCAAAATATTGCAGTGGCCAAGTTCATAGGCGTGCGCTGGGTTACATTAGAGGGTGGGCCCCAATTGGTAGAATCTGAAAGAAAACAAGCTTCGCAATGGATACAGAAATGAACATGAAGCGATGACGTCCTACTCACAACGGCCTGCCTTTGGTCCGCGGATTTCTAAGCGTAAAGGTGAGAAGTAAACAGTTTTGATGCGCAACATCAGATGTTCTCGGCCGTCATTATCGTCAAAAACCTGCATGGGCATAACCATGCACATTAAACAATGACGGGACAGGATATATGGGGCTGACTTGGCGCCCCCTTACATGATTGCCCCCCCCCCCCTTCTTCCCCCCCCCCCCCCCGCCCATGCGCGCACGCCTACGCGTAAGTTAGTTGGATGTATTAAAAAGCCCCTAAACCACCTCCGATATTATTTTTAACACTTCAAGTAAACGCGCATCGAGTGCAGAATGCCGCCACGATCAACACTGCCAAACGCGGCAGCGCCGCGGGCGCGCCACAAAATGGCCAAAATAAGCAAACAATGCCGTGCTCCTCTCCGGGCCTTGCGGTATCCCCAGTGTTGGTAGTGACGTCACCAGGAGAATCTTGTCATGTCAGCAGCATGAAGAGCCTGTTTGTCTGCCTTCGATTACGGGTGCTCCCTTCTTATCCGCCTTCCACGGGGAGCCCCGCCACGGTGGTCTAGTGGTTATGGCGCTCGAGTGCTGACCCGAAGGTCCCGGGATCGAATCCCGGCCGCGGCGGCTGCATTTTCGATGGAGGCGAAAATGTTTGAGGCCCGTGTACCTAGATTTAGGTGCATGTTAAAGAACCCCAGGTGGTCGAAATTTCCGGAGCCCTCCACTACGGCGTCTCTCATAAACATATCTTGGTTTTGGGACGTTAAACCCCAGATATTATATTCCACGGGGAGGAGGAAGACTCGGCCAAGAGGAGAGACGAGTCAACGAACGGAGTGTAGCGAAGGATAGAGTGAAACGAGAGAAGGACACATTTCGATCATCAAGAGAGTTGCGCTTAGTGGCTCTGCTACTCTTGACAGGCAGCGCCATCTCTGGCATAAAAATAGAAATTGGGTGCAATCAACGCGCGTTTTTCCTTCTCTCCAACGCGCTGCCACTCGCTTCCGTGCGCGTGCAGAGCTCTCGCGGTGCACTTGCGGGCCTCACAATGTACCGCCTGCAGTGCGGCTTCAAAAATATCTTCAAGCTGGACAGGCACTTCCGAAAAGCGAATTTGATAAACGCAGAAAGGCTGGTCAATCACGGCTAGGGTGAATAGCACACGATCGACGACAACCACGCCCGACTCAAAGCGAAATCCATTTCCCAAGTCGCGATTACACCGTGTAGGACGTATACCGCGAGGTAAGTCTCATTTTGTCATGTTAAATATGCGTAATGGTCCATATGCACTCCGAAATGAAGCCGTGCACGCTATCGATGTTCTGCGTCGTGGACTATGAATCATAGGATTGTTGTTTTCATACGACGAGGCGACGAAAATATCTGCCCAGTTTGATGCACGCCGGGCATGCGATGCGGCAGTCTGATGCGATGAAACGTCACCACTCGGGCTGCCGAACCGCCGCGTTGGACGTCGCATCGCATGGAAAATCGTACCGTCTGTCTTGGCCTTTACCCGCCAGTGTAGGCAACGTTCTCGGCAAGCCCACGATATGCGCACAACTACTAAATTCATACAAAGACGTCGATCCACCTCGTAACGCTTGGTTCCAAGCGAAAAATCCGGCATAGGCTGCTACTTGCTGGCTGCTTCGTATGAAATCGATTCCCACAATGCGTGGAATCTGCTGATTTTTTTTAATTACCAGTATTCCCTTAATTACACAGCCCCCATCCAAGTTCACTCTTACCGTTAACTCGCAGTTACAATTACTAATCATCTCACGTAGTCGTCGCACATAACAAATTTCCTGAAAGACTGCTCTAAATCACTTGGCCTCCTCCAACGATCACTTTTTCATTCACCTGTCCCTGTACGTAAGCTAGCCAACAAAACGTTCATTTGGACAAAATTTGAGTCGGCTTCAGCAATTTGGAACTCTCGCCAGGCTTACCTTATTAACTCACTCGAAACCACTATGTCACGTGGTTATTGTATTATTGTATGCACGCATATCTCTTTTCTCTCCCCATCATCACCCCTCATCACTCCTTTTTTCCCCTTTCCCTTTTCCCCTGTGCAGAGTAGCAGGCTAGAGCGCACTAGCTCAGGCCTACCTCTCTGCCTTCAAATAAATTCTCTCTCTCTCTCACTCGAAGCTGTGTAGAACCGCGCGGCACGTTTTATCTCGTCAAACTATAACTGACGCATAAGTATAACTTATTAAACCATCCCTCAACATACCTAGCCTAACACTTCGTTGTAAGATTTCACAGCTTTCTATTTTCCACTAACTGTATTGTGAATTCCCACACCTCAGGAACACTATTTTACTTCCGCCCAACCGCCACTTCTCACCGTCTATTTAATAACCTCAGTGCACTACGCTTACACGGCACATCTAACGCCTTCAACAAATCTTTCTTACCGACTGCTATTGAAATTTGGAACGCGCTACCCGAGGATATAATAAATGAGCGGGACTCCGACAAACTTAGGCACCTAATCCGATGTTTGTTAAACCCGTAATCTACCACTTCTGCACTGTTACTTTATGTCTCAACTGCTCTTTTGTAATAGCATTTGTACTACCAGTTGCACTGCCTTTATGTCTCGCTTTCCACCCGCCACGGTGGTATAGTGGTTGATGTGCTGGAATACTGACCCTCAGGTCACGGGATCGAATCCCGGCCGCGGTGGCCGCATTTTCTATAGAGGCGAAAATGCTTGAGGCCCGTGTACTTAGATTTAGGTGCATTTTAAAGAACCCCAGGTGGTCGAAATTTCCGGAGCCCTCCACTACGGCGTCTTTCGCACTCACGTGGTGGTTTTGGGACGTTAAACCCCCAAAATTACTATTACGTTTCGCTTTCCGACTTGAAATATATATACTGTATTTTTTTGCTCTTGTATAATGATGACCATATTGTTATTCATGCTCTTGTGCCCCTCCCCTCCCCTTATGTAATACCCTGAAAACGGTCTTTAAGGGACAATAACTGATGATGAACTCTGCGCTACATGTATTTAGTCTGATCGGTTTGAGGCATTTGCAGCCACATGAAACAGACACGCGACAACAATACAAGACGGGCGCTAGACATCAACTGGAACTATTGGCCTCGAGGAGTTACGGAGTCGCCCTCTATCGGACGCGCCTCGATTGCGTGCTAGGCAGGATACCGCCGGCGCGCTCCCCATAGGTTTTGCTGTCGGCGCTCTACAAAAACACGTCGCGGAAGCCCTCCAGGGCATTTCTGTAAGTACTTTCAAAATTAACTGTGTTCTTTAATGTCAAAATAGTCATTTTCGACGAACTGAAAGCACAAGATAGTCTACAGTCGCTCTCTCTTTGCAGAAAACCGAGCACCCGCTTCACGCTGTCACCGCGTTGCAGACCCCTGAACCGGCTTCTTGCGTGAAAGGTAGTCACTCGCTGAGTGCAAACTATGTGAAATATCTCGTTAGAGTAGACTGCCTGTATAACCAAACGGAGCATAACAGAAAGAAGCCCCAAGCCAGCGATCGCACGGGTTCGCGACGACTGACGGTGCCTCTGCATGTATGAGCGTCTGCATGTATGTTCGTACTGATGGTTTCGCTTTTGCTACGAGCGCATTTTGGCACAGCGCTGTGAACTTTAGGCCGCAAAATATGAGAATTTGTGAGTAAACAAACAACTACTGTTGCGCGGACGCTATCAGAGCAGTTCAAAAACAATTTCCTTACAACTGCGGCTTCGGTGCGCATGGCAACTTTGTGATCTGCCGTCCGGACGATTCAGTGTTTTTTTTTTCTTTTTTGGTCCAAATTCGGGTACGTTTCAATGTCATTTGATAAGTTGTCTCGCTCTCGCACTATGTATTGATCGGTTTCTCAGCGGGCAAATGCCGCTGCATGCTTATGTTTCTTTATTCCGCGCATTCGTTTCGTTTGGTGCTCACACAAAACGTGAGCAAATGCGACGCCTTTTTTTAATGCTCCTTAATTATCGTTCCGTTTTCATTCCAGTGAACTTGCCGCTCTCTGTCATCAACAACTTCATAGACCAAAGCTTCACCACTTCGAGATTGCTGGTGGAAGAAGAACCAGTCTACGAAACCGAGCATGTAGTAGCATGCGACGCCTAGGAAAAGAAAGAAAATACAGTAACGTTTGCGGACTTGTTCTGCAAACGTCGGCTGTGAACTAGGACCCACATGAACTTGAAATAGCGGTGAATAAAATAGAAGTTATTGCAGCAACCAACAGCCGCAAAACAGGATAGTAATTATTTGGCATGTACCCCAGCAATTTTGGCAGCAGTGTCGTGTCTAACGCCAACAGGGTGGCATCTTTCCCACGTAAATAAATGAGGCTCCAAGAAAATACATGGGGTTGGCCGGTGGGCCGATCACGGAGGCAATGCAAAATTTATGTAGCTTATGAAGCAATGCATGCCTCATCAAATGGGAAGGTTGCCCGTCGGCGTCCCGCGTCGGCGGCGTCAACACGAGTGATGCAAAAAATAATCGTCACGTGATGGTGTCACCATATGACGGCATCATGACGTCACAGATCGCCGAAATATGTAGCGTCATGACGTCACATGATTACGTATTCACACGTCATGGTCGCTTTGCATTGCCTCCGTGATCGGTCACGGAGGCCGTGCAAAACCACGTTAGGCGCAGAACGCTTTTGGAGGGAGGCGCGGGAGAATCAGTACATCGACTGACAAGAAGAAGATGGTTTTCGCCTTCTAGTCATCTTTAACGAATGCATAAGGGACCCCGTGCGTTTTTAATTTAACGTATCTAAACAGTTGACTTGCGCATCTGCAGCCGATTTTGTGGACGCTGAGCACGGGGCCGACGATCAAGAGGTCGCATTGGAGGGTTCTGAGATGGCATCGCACGTGGCAAAAGGTAGCGTTTTTACCATCCTGTGGCAGATAAGCATCATTTGCCGGCGGGAAGCGCGCGCGAGCCATCGTCTCAGTGCGCGCTGTCTGCTACTCACCGAACATCGCAGGCCCGAAGCAGTAACAAAAGTCTTCGTCGCGGAAGTGCTTGTAGCACACAAGACTCGTAGCGGATGGCTACTTGCCGGTTCTTAGCTTTACAACCCATGCTTCACGCTGTTTCTTGTCCCGCGGTTACCAGTGCAGGCTGACACTGGGCTCCTTTGCGTAAGCGCGGCACTGCGGCACCGAGCGGTAGAGCCCCATGTTCGTCGCCTTCGGAGGCAGCCACTCTATTACAATGGTTCCAATTGAGTAGAAAATGAGAGAAAACTTCCGAATTTGAACAGACAGCAGCGCACGTGGGACTTGAAACTCGTTTTCAAAGCACGCGGCAGTGCGCCACAAGCAGCCGACGCGGCCGCTGAGACCACGTGATCCTGCCAAGCACGTCACGCCGACGGTGGCGCCAGCGTTTCCAGTGGTGGGCCTCGAGGCCAATAGATACGAATATTTACGGCACAAAGAATACAGAAGACGTGGACAGAGAACGCACCTATCATTGAGCGCGATGCAAGACGAACGAAACCAACTACACCATGCAACGCAGTGGCGTAGGCAGAAATTTGTTTCGGGGGGGGGGGGGGGGGGGGGGGGGGCAGGTAAGTGTGGTCGAGTGTCATTTCGTGCTCTGCATCCCCTGGGATAAAAAAAAATATTTGGGTGGTGGGGGGGTGGGGCACAGGCCCGGTGTGTCACCCCCTGGCTACGCCACTGCACCAACGTGCTGCTTTAATGAAGGGTCACCTGGCTGCATGAATGCTTCGGGTTTCAGGTGCCAGACAAAGGGTTGCGTGGTTACAGATTGGTTCGTAAACAAACATGATGCCTGCCTGTGTTCCTTCAGCCGGCAGGCTCTCTGATGTTCATCACCTCCAAAATGCTACCTTCGTCGCCTTTGGTTGCGCTAATGAGTTAGTGATATGATTTTAAAATAAAGATAAGACGAAAAGCATTTCAGAACATCAATAAAAACTGCACTGCTCTGCAGCCTTTTCACTAATCTCATAATAGTGGAGGAGCTGCTGCTTCTCAGATTATAAGGTCACGTTATTTTCAGGATATATATTTCATTTGCTTCTAACTACCCTCGCAAACAGCGAAAGTCGTTGAACAAACGTTTCTTGAACCATAAATGGTAGCCACTGTTTTTTAAGCACAGTAGTTCCATCGTAATCCATTTTCTCTCGCTGCCGGACGCTTTTTTGGAACTGTTGGTCCGGCGTTTTGAAGAATTTTCTGTTCGCTGAAAGCACATTTGATCCGGTTAGAGGTCACGGATACCTGTGCTTTATTGGCCAGGTTAATAATGATAAAAATAATATGATCGTTGTTTGAAACGGCATGAGGGGGGCGATGCCATGGTGGGATATCAAGTTACATTCTTCGGCGAAGCGTTTCACCCACCTGGCTGTTTTTTTGTCACGGCGTTTTTCTTGGATACGGCTTCAATTCTCGAAATTCTAAGATAGCCTTATGGGAGAATCCATGTAAAGATAGAAAAGACAGTAATATAAATTATACTTATGATGTATCATATTACGGGACAACTTGAAACGATGGGTGCCGGTTAAAAATACTTTTTTCTATGATTTTATCCTCTTGTCTGGGTTACTCTATCTGGGTGTTTGGTTTTCGTTTAGACAAGGGAAGATGATCGTAACTATTGCAAAGATTAAACTTCACATTTTCTGAACAGTAAACTATAGGCTACTTGCCGGTTTTTCAGGCATTGAAAATGCGTTTAGTCAGACAACTTATATAACTGTGCAAACGAAATTAATAAAAGCATTCTAGATATTCCAAACTACAGAATTCATACGTGGAAGAAGGCTACTTGATGAAATTTTAGTAACAAGATATATAATGCTAAAGTGGTACTGTATATTGGTTCGGGAAATATTAGTTTTGGACCCTTTGCACTTTCTGGTATGCTCACTTGCTGTTTCACCGCAGTAATTCCTAAAAATGGAGCGTCGCAGCTCGCAGAGCATGCGAAATTTCTTGCGCACACCGGAAAGCTTCACAGAAATTCAATATCTACGGACCATTGGTCGATCGAGCGATCGATCAATCGATCCATTGATTGATCGATCGATCCATTGATTGATCGATCGATTGATTGATTGATTGATTGATTGATTGATGATTGATTGATTGATTGATTGATTGATTGATTGATTGATTGATTGATTGATTGATTGACATCCTAAAGCAACAATCGGAACGCAAGAAAACTTAATGTCTCTCCACGGCATGGTACAAGACATCGGAGCTGTATAAGCCGGCCGTAATCTGTCCAACGCAAACACAAAACTTCCCGCCGTGAAGACGTCACCGCGCGTTGCCTAGCAACCGGTTGCACAACTGTGCGCCTGGTTCGCTAGCCCATACACGGCTCCGCCACCATCCCGCCTGCATGGACACTGCGAGCAACCTCTCGGTCGCGCCAGACATGAGGTGACAGCCAACTGCTCATGCGCTCCTTCGTGCCGCATAAAGCCGAAGCGTATGGGCGCCGCTCCAGACGTAGACGTGGGGAAACTAAAGAAGGTTCGCACTGCCGATGAGGAAGCCACTTACCGGGAATCCCAGCGCGCTGCCAAGCGAGACCTCTGCACTCGACTCAGTTAATGTAGTCCACGACGTAGTACGGCCGAAACGGCGAGAGGCGACTGCCCTGGACTCGACGGGAACTTGGCATTACTTCCTACAACTTAGCATCACTTCGTATAACTTGGCATTACTTGGCATTACTTAACATCACTTCATATGGCCAGGACTAGCTAGGAAACGATCAGCTCCGCTATGCCTTTAGCCTTGTGCAACTAGTATATAGTGCAAGCTGCGCCCGGCTTTTTCCATACCGTACCATGAAAACGCTGTGGCTTTGGTCTGATGCCAAACCTGTGACGTAGAGCTCAGCAGCAGAGCGATATAGCCACCCAACCAAGGTGGCGGGTGTTTAGTGAACATTATGCTCGGCCGCTCTATAGTTATCAAAAAATTTCAAGTGAACAGGAAACTTAAGCGTCATACTGAACAAAACAGCCAATAACAATGCGGGACATATATTTAGCGAAGCCGAATGACCAATGGGAAAGCGCACTTACGAAAGAGAAGTTTTGTGAATTCGACCCCGGGTGTGCCTAATGCTTAACTCACATCACTGTTCCCGCCAAAAAAGATTGTCTTCAGGGCCCGTGGCCCCGTTTTTGCGAACGTTGATGTGGACGGAAGTGTCCCGCCGGCAGCAATGCAACATCGGCATTATGGGGAATTTACCATTCGGAGTTGAACTTCCGACTGCCTGGAGCATGTTTGTGCTGGGGGCTTGCAACAGCTGCGAAGCAGTATTCATCACTTAGCGCGCATGTGATGGCCGTGAAACAGAAGGGATGATAACGAGAGCCCGTGTGTGGCAACTTTCTAGCGGTGCGTATCGCATCCCATAGGATGGACCTTTTAGACAAATAATTCTGTATAAAAGAACGTTTCGAGAGGGAAAGAGCATTACAAAAAAACTAAAACGTTTTTAGAAACGCGACATATAGCAAATATTCACCCGATCCTAGATTACGTATACGCATCAGTTTTGTAAGACCGATATACGCAGCGTCTCATTCGCAGAATTAAGAGGATGGGATTTCAAAGCAGTCATTATGATAAAACGTCCCATCGAGTTGCCTGAGCTGGCACCACTTCGCGCGAATTTTCGTATCACGTTTCAAAGGTATACCTTTGAAACGTGATATACCGTGGTATACCTTGGCCAAAATTTGTGACGTCGTCATGAGGACATCGAATCTCATCGTCGCTTGGTCGAAGGGGGCCAATCACGGAGGCAATTCAAAACCAGGTGAGATGCAGAAAGCTTGCAATGCCTCCGATCCTGGAAGCACGGCAAAACTACGTTAGATGCAGAAAGCCTTCGGAGGAGTGGCGGGGCAGGATCAATACCTCGACTGAGAAGAAAAAGTCACAGTTTCGCCGCAAGGGCGAAGCAAATCGAACCAGCTACCCCTCGCTCCCCAGCGTGCTGCGTTAGACAACTCAACCACACGCCATGTATGCGCCGGCGAAATAACGGCGAGCTATTTATGTTCACCATTTACCGCTGGAGGTACGCAGATCTCGGAACAGCTTGAGCGTGTTTTCTATCACGCAACGCTCCTACATTTTCTTTCAGTTTGCAAACTGCCCTTGAGACGCACGACCAAGTGACCCCTTTCTGTACCCACTCGTGATGTGGAGCGCAAAAAAAAAAAGAAAAAAACGGACGCACCTTGCGTCAGACGCCACCGCGTGGCAGGAGACGTAGAGGGGTCACTCCGCGCGCCGCAGTTTAAAAGAAAAAGGAATATCTAAGAGCATCTGATTCTCCATTGTCGACACGCAGTATTGACCAATCCCCCAGAGTGGGTATGTGCCATAATTGTGAGGAATCAAAACAAACAAACACACATTGTCGACACTTGGAGCTCGTTGCTCAAGCGCAAAGACGTAACAACTGTGACAGTTGTTAGTTCACGCTTGCCCTGTGTATGCCTGTGCGTTCATTTCGGGCGTCCTTTTCTTGTGCTTCAGCGGCGAGCTGCGAGTATCGAGCTGCTTGGCGTTCTTCGTGTGACATTTCAATTTCTTGCTATCGCATTCATTGCTTCGGCCTTGCGGCGAAACTGTGACTTTTTTCTTCTGCTTTATTTGTCTTGGTGAGTATATATATATATATATATATATATATATATATATATATATATATATATATATATATATATATATATATATATATATATATATATATATATCTATATATATATATACTCACCAAGACAAATAAAGCAGAAGAAAAAAGTCACAGTTTTCGCCGCAAGGCCGAAGCAATGAATGCGATAGCAAGAAATTGAAATGTCACACGAAGAACGCCAAGCAGCTCGATACTTGCAGCTATATATATATATATATATATATATATATATATATATATATATATATATATATATATATATATATATATATATATTTCGGTCAGAGCCTGGTGAGGCTCTGACCGAAACGTCGACGTAATAAATGAAGTTTTCTTGAAGTGCCACCTCTCATACTTATACGGCAACCAAAGGCAACCACTCCTTCAACTATATATATATATATATATATATATATATATATATATATATATATATATATATATATATATATATATAGTAGTGGGAAAAGAATCACTCGCACCCCGATAGAATAAGGAATGAAGAAAGAAACTACGACTTTCGTTGGTTTGTCACTGTATATTTTCAGTAACGTTTCGTCTGGTGGACCAGACTTTGTTGACAAAGTCTTTGACAAAGTCTGGTCCACCAGACGAAACGTTAGTGAAAATATACAGTGCCAAACCAACGAAAGTCGTAGTTTCTTTCTTCATTCATATATATATATATATATATATATATATATATATATATATATATATATATATATATATATATATATATATATATATATATATATATATATATATATATATATATATATATAAGAATATAAAATCCGCTGAGAGTGCCCATATAATTGCTATCGCAATAAAAGCAGAAGCGGGTGGCTTTCGTCTTCGAGTCGTCTTAGGCGAATGCATAGGGGACCCTGTCAGTTTTTATAGCGAAAACTGTTATGAGATCACAACAGCCGAATTTGGTGGCCTACTCCACCGCCGCCGCCGCCGCCGGTGTCCGTCACCGCTATCGCGAGAAATGAGAACCAAATATATGGATCGCATGGAATTTGAACCCGGGCCCTCTGCGTGACAGTCGAGTATACTACTGCTGAGCCACGCCGGCGCTTGAAACTACTTCGCAAAAGGGCCCTATACAGGCGTCAAGTCGGGCAAGGAATCACGTTAACATATGTAATATAGCGTGGCAGAAGAGTAAAATAACAACCAGGCGTCACGCAATTTAAATTGCGTAAGGAGTGGGCCCGTTAATACTTCCAGCCCATTACAAAAGGCTCAGCCATAATTCTTCATCGTCATTAACCACAGCATGAACAAAGTACACGTAATGCCTTAGAGCTGTGTAGCGGGTACCTCGCTTCTCAGAATAATGACCAATAATGTCGTAGTGGGTGCTTCCCTACTTTACAAAAATTATGATGATTTATGGCGTAGTGGGTACCTTGCAAGTTTACTTGTATTACGTCCCCCAGGAGAGTTTACAACGGGATCAAAAGGCCGCGCTTCCAGCTTTCGCTGTGACTGGGCTACATGTTTCGCGCAGGCCTGGCGTTTTCTTTTGTTCTGGTATTGTCATATAATCTGAACACTTATAATCCGATTGTCTCTCTGGAATTGTATATATTGTTATAATTTAGCTTTTTATTTGCGCCGTTTTCTCTCAACAAGCAATCTCAGAGCCCTGATACTGTGATTCGTTTTAGGCGAATGTAGATAAGAACAAAAAAAAAAAAAGATTTCGAGGGTCTCTCGCACTATCGCTAAGATGACTCGAAGGCGAAAGCCTTAGTAGCGTCGCATTAAAGACTGGAACGTTGCGTCAGAGTCCGACGAGCCGTTTGTCTCCTCGAGTCGCGCCTCATTTCGTGCTTGTCGAGCCACCTCTGGCGTTGGATACCTATTCGGCTTACCACACAATCCACTAGGCACATGGCCACACAATCCATAGCCGTTAGTAGCCCGAGTCACGCGAACGCCGCAACGACGAAGTGAGCGCACAGCTCACACGCCTCGACCCAAGCGGTTGCGCCAGCTCACTAGAGAACAACCAGCCAACCAACCAGGAGGTGCGCGGGTGGTCATGTGACCATGCGCGATTTCGTCTCGACACCGGCTTTTCGCTCAAGAGCACCTTCGCATGAGACATACAAGATTTGAGCCTTAAAGGAGTGCTGTCACGAATTTTGAAAATTTTCGTGTTGTTCCCTCAATAAAAACATTGATATCGAGAACCGCAAAAAGAGTATCGATGCTGAACGAGAACAATCTGACAAGCTAAGCTAATGCTGGAACGACAGAGCGATTCGACACTTGTTTCGAATGGTGAGACAGCCATCAGCTAAATTAGCTCTCTTTTATTGTAGGACCAAATGCACGGCACTGTCAAGTCCTTTCAGCTTAACGAACCCGCACAGCGCTTCAAAAAATACGTTGTGCTGCAACTGTCGCAAGCATCACTCTAGTATTATCAGCCCTGCACATAAATGGCGTATGGTGCAGAAGCAGGATAAAAAAGGTCAACACTTTTGCGCACGTCGGGCATAGAATTTTTCGTTAGCGCGACTGCTTCCATTGTTAGCGCACTTCATCGACATGCTTCCATTTGTCATTTTTCCACCGGTTTCGCCAACGTTTGTGAACACCCGATTGTTCATGTGCCTCGGAATATTACAGCAATATATTTATCATCAAATTCGTGACAGCGTGCCTCGCTGTGCAATGGCGGACACGCTTCAAACGTATACGGACACGCGCTCTCGTACTCACTACTTGGTTAAGTATGTTTCAATGGTGTAAACGCGCACGGTGATTTGGAAATGTGTCTGTGCTTATTTCTATCTGTCGGATTTATTTGTACTAGTGGGCGGTTACAAAATGCTAGGATTTTCCTTATCAATGGCGTGCAAAACTTGTCTAGTTGGTGGATCCTCATGGAAAAAGCAGCGCGAAAAGACGGCAACACGAGACGAAAAACGACGCTCAGCGCCTATTCTGTGTATTTCTTCGTCTAGTGTTGGCAATCTTTTGCGCTGCTTTTCCTTAATCAAGTCACACAGCGTAAAAAATGCGCAAGGCAAGAAGATATATATATATATATATATATATATATATATATATATATATATATATATATATATATATATATATATATATATATAGGAAATTTGCGTACCACTTTCTGGCAAGAGATCGAAACCGCTGAAGAATACACGAACAACAGCGCACGGGAGCACCACGCTTAGGTGATATTACTGTTGTAATTCCTGCGCCTGAGCAACGTTATCCGCGGTTAATCGGAGATGCGACCACGCTGCATATATATGTAGCGCTGGTTGCGCCAGCCCGAGTCTCACATTCCAGACTTGCAGTTTATTCACTAATGCCCTATACACATCGTATAACCTGTATATATTAAACATCCATGTACTTACCATTTGTTCATGACTAACTTCATGTAGTACCCTGCTAAAATCACCAAATGGTGATTGCAGTACCTGTGAATAAATAAAAAAAATTAATAAGTAAGGATCGTTTTGTCCCCGAAGAATAAATATTCGTTAGTAAAAGTTTTTATTGGCTCGTTTAGTTTAGCAGAAGACTACTCCACTTTTCTACATAATCACCGTTAAATTCTAAGCACTTTTCGTACCGATGCACCAATTTATTTAAAATAAGTCCCTCTGCATACAAGTTCGCCTGCTGGGAATTCTTCGCTTTTTGAGTTGGTCGGTAAGCATTTTTAGTACCCACCTTGCACACACTGTGATATCTGGGCTTTTCAGTTACAATCATGCAAATTGTAGTGCGTGTGACAAGAGGAAATTCATTCGACAGACCACTAACTGTCAGTAGTCGATCTAATCGCAATGCGCGGTCCACTTGTTGAACAGTTTCATTGGTCTGGATTCTGGCCCTTGCACTCCGCTCTTAGTCGTACACATTTGTGCGGCCATTTGTGAAGTTTTGACACGATTTTATGACCTTTCCTTGACTCATCACTTCATGTCCATAAACTAGGCACAGTTCCGCATAAATTTGAGAAGCTAATGATCCTTTTGCAAGCAAAAATTGAATTACAGCTCGCACTTCACAACAGGCGCGAGCAACGATTTTCACAGACATTGTTGTTTGCTTTCCCCGACAAGCAGACGACTACTGAGTCAGAACCTTCGCGAAGAATAAAAAGGTGGCGCTGCACAATTAAATCTTCATTCTAACATGTAAATATTTAAATATTAGCAAACGGCCCTTACTTTTTGAATAGCCCTCGTACGCGCATGCACACGAAGGCGGAGAGCCCGTTAAACGAGACGCATGATTGGTTGGGATGTATTACCTCTGCAGCGAAGGAACAAAATGAAACAAAATCTCGTCTCGGTGGAGTGCAATAGCAGAACTAAAATCTCTAATATTTCGGAAGGTCTCCCTATACTTTATGGAAAGAGCGTGGCAAAACGCATAAGCTTATTTAGCGAAATGGTTCGCCACACTCGTGCGGGTATCGTAATACGCGAGTTTATGTGAGCGGAAAAACTGAAAGCGGATAACAGCGGAAGTTATCACCATCGCGCTAGCATACGCTGGCTAACTGCAGCAAATGTCATTTGCCTTCCTTTTGTTTGCGACGCTGTTTAAACTGCATATGCCTGCGAGAGCTTAGCTACATCGTCCAATAGTATACACCTTTTCAAATTCTCACGCCAGGGAGGCGCCATATTGAAATGCGCGCCGTCTAACGTGCAAGATTGGCGAAATCGCCATCTTGGGCTGCGCGTACTCGAACCGGCGCGCTATTTGTTGGTGTGAGGTCCCTGCTAAAGCCTGTGTTTGCTGATTTTTCCTTTATTTAAGCTGTTTTGTTTGGTATCGTCGCTGCCATTGACTTATTTGTCGCTGTCTTAACCGTTCAGCGGCGCGCATTCGCCCGTGCGACGCAAGAATTAGCTTCGCGTCAGCGAACGGCAGTGCTTCGTCGTCTGTACCAGTAGCATACTCGTTCGCGGCGCGTAAGTTTGTCAGCTGTAAACTGTAAACACCGCACAATCCTTCTTCACAGATACAGTTAACCTACATTCACCCCGACGACGTCGAAGACTAGGTCGAGGAGACCTGTGAGTGGCCAGAAATACCGCGAGCGAACATTTTTTATATCTCGTTGAGGCGAATGCGTGGGGTCTTCTCCAGGTGTGCAACTACGAGGCACTGGAGTCGCGCAGCTACGTGCAGTTTGACTGTGTGGGTCAGTCGCTGGCGCACAGTGTGAAGGAAAAAGTCGTGCTGGTGAAGGGGAATGTGACACCGTCGCAAGCCGTGAACAGTAGGCCCCATCGCGCGTGGGTTTCCGCGAGGCCGTCCGCTGAAGTACGGCGCGCGCTGGCTGCACATGCGTAACCGGGCAAGGCGGAGTTTGCAGCCGTGTCGGCCGCTGTGTTATGGACGATATGAAGTGTGAATCCGCAACATTCTCACGAGTTAGTAGGTGAGTCAGCTTGCGTACCTTTCTTTCCTATCTAGGATGCTGCTTGGGAACGTTGTTCTCGTCTTTTTCTTGCCGCCAACGAAATACCGGGAACAGAGGCGTGACCAGGGCGACACGCGCAAGTTCTTACTATTTAGTGAAGCCACCCACTGCTGCCGCAATTTAGGCGACGAAGGAAAACGATGCAGCGGCGCGAACATGCCACGCTTGCACTCATCGCGTGGCGTACATGCGCTGCGGACACACGATTGCACCTTAAATATTTCTCTTCCGCTGCTTGTTCGTTCACCCGTACACGACACAGTGATGACCAGATGACTTGCTATGCGAATGCAGTAAATTTTCTGCCATGGTAGTCACTTCGTATCGGACACAGGCGCATAACACAGTCACACAAACGCGTACCGAAGCAACACACACACATCACTGGCGCAGCCCAAAGCACGCAAGTTTTTCCGATTTACCGACGCCACCCATTTCTTCTGCAATTCCGGCGACGACGGAAAGTGATACAGCGAGAACATGTCACACTTGCAATCCTCGCGCGGCGTGCTGTGCTGCGGGCACACAATCACGCCTAAAATGTTCCTTTTCCGCTGATAGTTCGTGCACCCGTGCACGACACAGTGATGGCCAGACGATCGGTTCTTTGAATACGCACCATTTCCGGCCATGACAATCGCTTTTTATCGCAAAGAAGGGCCTAATTCACACACAACATCCAAGCGTACCAAGCGTACAGATACAACATGCGCAGCCCAAAGCGCGATGACAACACTGAAAACATACCCTCTACCCCTACAGCGCACTGGTGCGAGCATGGGTGCGAGGGTGCTCCTGTGAAAAGGTGTATACATTTGCGCAAGTGCTGCTGTCGCTGCACACCGCGCACCTCGCGTCGCCTTTGGTGGGTTTGCTTTTTTTTTTCTCACTGGTAATGCTCTTTCGCAAAACCACTTTTTTTTTTCTTGCGACTTGCGCTAAACTTTAATGCGTAGGCACGAAAGATACCGTAGTTATAAATGTCTGGTATTGATCGTTACGGCCTGTGCCGTAGTGTACCTTTACCTTGATGTAACTCGGTTTCTTCACCATCGTTTCTTCTTTCTACTAGATACAGTGTAATAATAATATCTGGGGTTTAACGTCCCAAAACCATGATATGATTATGAGAGACGCCGTAGTGGAGGGCTCCGGAGATTTCGACCACCTGGAGTTCTTTAACGTGCACCTAAATCTAAGTACACAGGCCTCAAACATTTTCGCCTCCACCGAAAATGCAGCCGCCGCGGCCGGGATTCGATCCCGCGACCATCGGGTCAGCAGTCGAGTGCCATAACCACTAGACCACCGTGGCGGGGCCTACTAGATACAGTCATCCGACGTCATAACCTAAACGATTCACTGATAGTTATAAGTAAATGTTGCCCAAAGATATCACGAGGTACGCAAAACTTCAAATCCGTTTCTCTGGGATTACACGTATGCTCATCTGAAATAGTAAGGTAATTAAAGGGACACTGAAGCCGTTTTGACGACATCTTAACAAACCAACTGAGCCGGCAATGCGTAGTAAATCCGATTTAGAAGGCGCGAAGACGAGACGACGGACAAGGGAGAGAGACACACACACACCCTTGTCCGTCGTCGTCTTCGCGCCTTCTACATCGGATCATGCAATACCAACACGCCCACTTGTTCGCCATAACAACGTAGTAAATCCTTCGGATTATTAACATAACAATTTAGGCGCTCTAGATAAAGGGCGTAATTTCCCACTTTATGCTTTATGGGTTTAAGCATGCACGTCGCTGTGTATCGCAGCGCACCGCCTAACCGAGTTTTCGGCTGCCCTTGTTTTGGTACACGATATAAAATGTGAGTGGTCGGGTTCAGGGCGGCACCTGGTGGCCCAGACATCAACCAAACAAGCGCGGAGCGTGGCCTCCGCGATCTACGGCGCGCCCGTGGTGGATCGCGGTAGGCAGGAGCTTAGCCTTGGCGAAGAAATTGAGGACACAAAGCATGTATTGGAAGGAGGCCCTCATCCGCCGTAGCTCTCTCGATGCAAAGTGTTTCGCGTAAATTACGGTGGGAATTATTTACTATAATCGCATCCTATAGGGCTTACACCATTTCAAGGAACTGCTTCAAGGTCCTTAACTTTAAGCAAACAATGCTTGTGGTTAAAGACATTACATTCTGCTTTTCTTTTCACGTCCTAGGCATATCGGTACTAAGACGCGTCTTTTCATGCCTACGTTTGTGCGAGTTCAAGTTCATGAAAAGAATGGGACGCTGTAACTCTGTTTTCGCTAGATGTGAAACGTAGAAAATGCGACCACTGAAACGCCCTGATATCACGTAATGTTCACCCTAACAAAGAGAAGAATGAATCACGTCGAAGAACACAATAACGTCGAAGGACACAAGAACACTATGAATCACGTCGAGAAACAGAAACGTTATAAAAGCACAAGAGTAGCATCTGTCTTTCTGAGACATAATACTAGAAAAATAAGACACCTATTGTTCAGAACGAATTTCTCGGTAGCTCTCTTCGAGAAAATGTCGTATCGATGTAGGGCGCTTCAAGGTTGAGCCATTGTTGGATAGGCCCAGACCGGAAGCCGATGGAGGAAGGCTCTTCCAGTCATCTATCATAATTTACAATTCTAAAGGATAAATTCTTCGCCATTTAGGTACTTTCCCAATTTTTGTGAAGATAGATCTTGTTGTCATATCGTAATCGCACCCGTGCACTGTGCGTGGATTAGTGCAGTTTCGTCACTTTCTGTATAAAATTGTAGCGAACGCTCTTTGCGCGCATAATGGTATGCCCTTCATTTGGATTAAAGGTTTAAAGACTAACAATGTATTATATCGGGCTTCAAAGGGACGTGGACAATGTTTGATATTTATTATTAGCTATTATTTCTGACGGTACGTAAGGAGCTTCCAGGGTAGTCATTATAGCGCTAATAATAAATATGCGCAGGCAGTCGTGCAGTACAATGGGCATTGCGCAGGTACTAATAATATAGAGCACATTATACATGAACACATTGTAGAATTTCACTAAAATGATAATCTCCTAATCAGTTTTCAACAGTGCATCTTTACGGGGTTAGAGCACGGCGACTGAAATAATGGAGTTTTCTCACGATGTTTGCCTTAATATTGATTTAGGATGTGACGCCATATTCACTGACCTTTGCACATCGACAGCGTACCTCATTCCAGACTGTTTTATAAACCTAACGTTATTCTTCGGGAATTTAGACTTTTCTACCTCTACGTATGCAGTTGGTCTACTATGTCAGATATACATAATGGAACTTCAGGTACTCCACAAGGCTCCCTGTTCGTTACGCTAATTTTTCTCTTTAAGTTGAGGACCCATGCACGTAATCTCGCATCTAAAATCCATCTTTACGTTGATGACGGCGTCTTTTAGACTTTATCGTGACGATTACGATCGCCTTAACATTAATTCTCGTGCGTAACTCCGCACCAACTTTAAATGGGTAATTTTAAGTGACTCGCAATCATCATTAGTGTGTATTATAGACATCAATTTAGGCAAAACATATAACAACTTAGCATATGAAATTCGGAAGGCCTACGCCATAGCAAAAGATTTACATCATGATATCATTTTCCAGTGGATACAAATCACTGTGAAATCACCAGAAATGTCACAGCTGATTGTTTGACACATGCAGCGCATCAAGATCACGATTTAACTCTATTACCTCTCGCGGGTGATCCACGATGTTTCTTGAACAAACTCTGTGGTCGAATATCCAAAGAGACTTGGTTCGCGAATGGAGCTCAAAACTCAATTATATACAATCGATTCTGGAAAGGAATTTCAAATTCCGATTAAAATTAGCCGTTCTGTAGAAACAGTAATTCACAGACTTCGTCTAGGCACTGCCTACACTAAGAGCTTCCTATATAGGATAAGAAAAGCTAGCTGCGCTACATGTACATGTGAAGAGGCAGAAGAAGACATACAACACCTCCTTCTACACTGCGAAAATTATGCTGTTCCCCGTAAAAAATTCTTAGAAAAACTAAACAGATTGGATAGACGGCCGCTATCATTAGCAAAAGTGTTGGGTCCATGGCCAACAGAAACTTTTCAAAACATTGCTGCACGCGCCCTAGTACAGTTTTTAGAAGAGTCGGAAATATCAAAAAAGATACTGATTCACATTTGGAATTATTCTTCGCATTAAGATACTTCTGGTCACATGTTTCGCGTTGCCTCTTGTGTTTCAAGACAGATGTGTTTATAGTGCGGGCAATGGCCCAGTGACTGTTGTGTGACTATATTATACAAAGGACCGTGAGATGAACTCTTAGGCAAAGTGCGAACGTTTCTTGTTTGTCTCGTGTGTGAACATTGTGTCGACACGTGGACATTATGCATGATATTAGAACATTCCTTTTAAAAGGACACTGCCGTGAGTGAGTCTACTTTTATTTATAAGTTCGTGACGCTAATTAATAAGTAAGGGAAGAGGAGTAGCCGGAGCTATGTATAGGCACCAACCTCTCCTTAAACACATTTAATATAAAAAATGCAATTTTCTAGAAAACAATACACCGTAGTCCGTAATTACATTTTCAAGCATGCCTCATTAACGAGAGTGAGTGATTACAAAAACCTGGGGGTAATTTTGTCTTCTTTGTTGGCATAATGTGAACACACTTCATATATCTGTTCTGATGCACTGAAGGAATTAGGTCATTTAGGCGCAGAAACTTAACAAAGGCGCCGAAAGAAACCAAGCTATGAAGATACGAATAAATTATATCTCCGTTTTTATATACATATAATACGCTTTGCGCGACTGGAATCAACGTAAATCTTGTAGAATTGATGTGATCGCGGACGTGCAAGGAAAGTCGGTATACGCTTCATTTGTCGCCAATATGAGCGCGACTTCTGACCTTAATCAGCTATTCGTGCATTTAACAACCAACTGCGTTCAATGCCGCAGGAAAAATAAGTGAGTCGCTGGTGTTGTTACAGTGTTGATCAGTTAATTATGCTACTTCTCAAATAGCAGTATCCTGACTTTTGCCAACAAGTCTCTCGCGTGAAGTCGCCGTGCTCTAAACATACAATTTTTTCTACTCGTACACGGGTATATCATATACTGTGTATTTTGCGCGCACTGTCGATCATTGGAATTTATTACCTTGTACAGTGTGAGCATTGTCATTGTCACCATACCGGAACGCTATGTGCCATAGTGTAGCTATTATATAATTAAACGCCTCGCCCATATGACGTTCACTGCCGAGCACATTTGCTGGTCTCGTGTTTTTCTTATTAATCTTGCACATTGCGTTGGTTCACTTACGACTCAATGTGTTTACGTGTTTACTCCTTTTCTACTCCTGATGTAGCTGAACAAGGTTTCGGCACGTATACATAAACAAACAAATGAATGAACACTAAACCTTATAAGCTACAGCTGCTAACACAGCAATGCGGTGAAGTGTCCATATAAGTGGCCACTCACTCTGGAATCACCTTTTCCGAGTTACCACCGGGGTGGTTTCCTCCACCGCAAGGAAATTCGCCGCACCGCACAATATATCATTCCGCCTTGCGGTTCAAGCCTCCCAGGCAGTCTTATCCACCACGAGGAATTGGTGTTGAGAGACTCCGTGGGGGGAGGGCACTTACTCGGTAGGTCACATGTGTTTGGCCGCAACATCTCCGCGGACTATCTGGAGATGCATGCGCGTATGGGTTCGCTCGAGCGTCAACGGCTACAGTGAAGCAGCTGTTGTGAATGCGCCCTGGCCTATAAACCGGATACGACGGCACATCCTGCAAACAGTGGGCCTTCATCCCACGAGACCACAGGACTATGACTCTAGGCTCTATGGGCGCAACCATTTTTGACGACCATCGCCGAAACCGCTTTCCATTGATATATTTCGTTGTCTATGTCGTTCGGCAAACTTTCGGGTAAAAAGAAAAAAGAAAGGAAAAATCTATACCTGCCATTTGTATTTCATGCCAGGTAGCGACCTCTCACACACACACACACACACACACACACACACACACACACACACACACACACACACACACACACACACACACACACACACACACACACACACACACACACACACACACACACACACACACACACACACACACACACACACACACACACACACACACACACAAAGCCTAAAGCGGCTGCTCACGCAGTTGACATCCTGGTGCGCGCACGTAAACTTTAGTTTCCTATTTATAACTTGTGTGCCTCGGTTTTACTGTCGCAGGTACGGTATGGAGCCTTCGTTCCAGTCGTGCACGATTGACTGGCGACACAACGACGCCAGCTACAAGTCGTTCACGGTGGTCTACTTCGTTCTGGGATTCCTTGTGCCGGCTTGCATCGTCGTGGTCTGCTACCGCACTTCATCGGCGCACATTCGGGTCCCCAAGCCCACTGTCGTCCGTCCCAACGACATGAACGATGACTTCTGGGCGAACCAGGACACGGTCACCATGGTGTGTCCTCTTCGCACAAATTCCTTGCTTAACAATGCGTTGTAATATCACCTCGTTTCTGTTGTGGTGGCTCAGTAGGCCAAGTGCTGCGCTGCTAAGCTCGATAATGCGGGCTTGAATCACGATCGCGCAGGCCGCATCTTAATGGGGGCAAATGCAAGAACACCTGCGTACATAGATTTAGGTGCATGTTGAGCAAACCCATATGAGGTCAAAATTGTTCCGTGCATACAGAGATATATCCGTAGATTATTAATGATCTACATGGAGATCGTACGCTCTTAATCAGGTCCTGCTTAAAGCGCTAGACATAGCCAGGAAACCGGACATTTTTCCGTCTGGTTTCCTGAATATAGCCGGCATTTAACCAGGATCCGATTAAGAGCGTAGCCTGATTCATTACCTGACGTGCTAGTCCAGATGCCGAGTGATGATTTTGGTGCATAAAATGAATGCATATAAAAACATCGTGTAAGTGGCGGCACACGCAGCTTATATCCTGCTGTATCCTGTTGAAATGTCGGCCATACATACATACATACATACATACATACATACATACATACATACATACATACATACATACATACATACATACATACATACATACATACATACATACATACATACTTAAAAATGACTGTCTTCGTGTGCGTGCGTTGTTTAAAGATAAGTTATGTAAGAACTAGCCCAAACTGCTGCGTTCCTCTCCTCAGCTGCAGCGTTTTCGTGTTGCTTCGCTGTCAGTGATTATGCATGCACAACATCTCTGTAGTGACACCGTAATCACACTGCGAGCCTTCACTACTTTTCGGGCAGCGAGCAGAATCGTGAACTTATCTGCATAAATTTGGCTGGCTGCAACGCATCTTTTATGTAGAATACTTGGTCCGTGCTGCAGTGTATACTGATGCAGTAAATTCATCTCTTTTTTATAATAACAACGTAATATTATCGCGGTGTTAACCAGAAATTTTTCTAGTGCGTGTTAGAACTTACCATTTTTACATTCATAGCACACACATAATACGTACGAAACCGGGTGGCATTTATTTCTCTCCAATGGAAGCCACGTCAATGCCCAGCACATGAAAATCATTGTGTAAGTGAAAGAAAAGACATTATAATATACCTTCGTGCTTGAATTACAGTGACCATTTAGACTATCAATATATAACGCAACGATGAATCATGTGCAGCAACAGTGCATTCCAGCTGGCCCTATTCGCAATGCCCACGAACTATAGGTGGCGCGCCGTGCTTTTCAATATGGCGCCAGGAGGAGGGTCAACCCGTTTGTTAGCATAGGAACAGATAGGACGTGCGGACGTACGGACCGTGCCACTGTCACCGGATGAAGTCATGAGCTGCGCTGGAATGGATATGAGACTAAAATACTTTCCCAAACCATGGAAAGTGCTAAGTACTCGCCACCTAATTATTTGCTGCGAAGTGAAAGGTTATATTTCAGCTCCGTTACCGTGCATGACGATGGTTTGCGAAATCCTGTGCGTGCTACATAAACCTGTATGAACTAGAATTGACGTATGAGCTGAACGGCACTCCGAGGTAGTACGTACCGAGCCTGCCTGACGGATTTGCCGCAGATAGGCCGCCAGTTAGTAGCGCCATCACTGCTGCGCGTGATGATGGCTTGCAAACATAAAAGTGTTCAGTGATAATACCCCGTCGTCATTACTTGCGCAGTCGAAAACGCGGAGTTACGTCTTCAACGGAAAACAAGCATTTAACATGCCATTCACTAGCGCTTGTGTCACAGCCATGCTGAGACTCTAGCCGTGTGTACTTCACTCGCATGTTGCAGGTTCGATCAGCACGATCGAAACATGAATATCGAAAAGAATAAACACGTATGCTTTTCGCAACGTCGAAGAAGTTCGCCGAGAGGCGTGGATTGCGGCCGTGACTGCACGTTCCATCGCTCTAACCATTTCGCTTCATTGGTCGAGCTCGAGCGTGTTGGCGGCATGCGGCGCTCCATAATATCCACCAGGGGCGTAGCCAAGGGGGGGGGTTGGGGGGAGGGTTCAAACCCCCCCGAAATTTTTCAGTTTTCCTTGCGTATATGTACACGCACACATACAAACGCACGCACGAACATACATAAAGTATGGTTGAACCCCCCCCCCCCCGAAAAAAATTTCTGGCTACGCCCCTGATATCCACAATAATTGTGATACATGCAATCCACAAGAGGAGCTATGCTTTTATTTTGCTCTCGCTCAAGGATATTATACATTAAATACAATCAAAGTGACTTACGAGCGTGAAAGAACATTAACGCACGAGGGGACGTGAAGTGCAACTCGCTCCTCATGAGTTAGCAGCTGGTGGTTCATCGTCGCTGTCACTCTCGGTGCTTTCACAGTCTTCTACGTCCAGTGAAAAATCCTCGTCGTCAAGATGGTTTCTTTCAACATCAAGAATTTCCTCCGCCGAACGACTTCGACCACTCCGCGTCACCACGTTTACAATTAGACAGACGTCAGAGAACGTTTTGCTCTCAGACCGGTCAACAAGCAAATCGCTTGCAGTGTGCTGCCACCTATCAACAAACGTACAAAAACAAGCTGCGCAGCGGTGGCTATGAAACCCAACACACTGGAACACTGGCGAAGTACGACGTGGATGGAAAGCGTTCGCTCCACGAAAGGCGTCGAGCATACGCGTCCTCGAATGATTGAAACGTCGCTCGCACGATTTGTAACAGCGCCCTTGAGCGATGGGAGACCTTGTTATCCAGCCCCGCCCTACCAACTCAGCTTGCACTGATAAAAGTTGATTCATCGTAACAGCGCTTTGCTGACAAAGGATTGAGGCCATATTTTAATGTATCGCCAACTTGAGATCGCTCAATTATACATGAGCACATCGCGAGCCCGCGCGACCTCCCTCCCGCGTGCAGTGTTATGGGACTCATGCACTACAAGAAACGCTGACCAATTATATATGCAAGTAAAACAGGGTGAGCTTCAACTGAATATGTCAGACGATAACATTTAACTTACCTACGTGGCTACAGAAAGCCTCGCGAAGCTGCTAGTATGTGTACACTGTGGGCTAGCATTGAAAGCGCGAGTTGCCACGTATTTTCACGATAACTTCGCGTCTCGCAAGAACGAATCATATTTCTCGTGTCACGGAGGGCCCGGTTTGTTCACTGATGCAGGGAACATGCAAAGTCGTAGTGTTCCTTTCTTGCCAACGCGTTAACACTGAGGCTAGCACAGCCGAACAAGGGAGCGACTGCATAGTGCCGCCATTTTGTCGTCTACTAACCCTCCTCGAGAGGACGCTCCTGAATTCCGCTCGGTGGCGCGACAGTCTATGGGCATTGCGAATAGGACGCGTACAACAGGAGAGCTTTGAAAGCGTATCGTCAACTTGCCGAAACTTACCGGGTCTCTAAATCATGCCTTAGACTTCGAAAAAAAAGTTTTTATGAAAACTCGCATTGTGTTCCCAACATAGCGACAATGATCGATTGCGAGCATGTAGGGCCATATATGAATCGAGTGGGGAAGTCACGATCCTAAGAACATAGAGTTTGCTATAGATACATTAGAGGGAACTCTGGCGCTAGTGTCTATGGGAGCTTCAACGCATGGCGCTTCACCCAGCATGGGAATGATGTGTAGTACATGGATTTGTCTAAACTTCGTTCCTTCGGCTCCGTTTGGCTCCGCGTCGCCTGCATCCTCTTTGTCGCAAGACGAAGTTCAGCAAAAGTCAGCAGTTCCACTTCACCGCTTTAGCCTTTTTAGGCTCACCAATTCAGATCTGGTCACGAAGTTCACAACGGCACCTGACAGTTTCTTTTTAAATGCGAATGCATCTCTTAGTCGGGCTATGTGAGGCATCCGGCGTTGTCCGCTCGCCTCTCCGCTCTCACTCCCTCTCCCATAGCAACAGCTGCGGGCGCACGCGCTCCTTCTCTCGCCGTTCGCTCTCTCGCTTCTCTCGCCGTCCTCCCTGTGCCACCGCCTCAATGCAGTGCGTTTGAAACGCGTTTGTAGCGTTTGTGCTGCCTTGGCACAGCCTGAAAACAGCGCGTTCTAAACGTGTTTGTGCTGCATTGAAGGCGGTGGCAACATCCCTGAGGTGATTACGAACGCACGTAGGAAGCGTTCGTTGAAAGAGGCGCCCAAAAGGGAGACACTTGAGCGCGTCGATGTGTCTAGCTTTACGCCATTAAAATTACTACGCCCTGTACTCTCGGCGCAAGAAATGCATTCGCATTTCCTCACGATTTCCTTCCGGGAGGTGGGGGCATTTTTTGTTTCTTTTTTTTTTCTTTCTTTTCTGCTTAACAACCAAATAACCGATATGTGCTGCTGAGAAAACTTAGCTTTGTATCTTGAAGTGATAGTGAAACCGTGCTGACGCAGGCGTCGCCCCTTTGCCTTGTGTAATACGCGTCTATTACATTTCTCTCCGTTTTTTTTTCTTTTGGTCTGCGTATAATAATAATATTTGTTGGGGTTTAACGTCCGAAAACCACGATATGATTATGAGAGACGCCGTAGTGGAGGGCTCCGGAAAATTCGACCACCTTGGGTTCTTTAACGTGCACCTTAATCTAAGCACATGGGCCTGCTCTACCTATAAACTTTGCTTCATTGAACTTGGTGTGGTATCCACACGCCTTGCAATGCGTCACCAGGCTGCTGAAACCATTTTTTACATTGAGACGGTGTTGTCTGGAACTATCGTTAAAACACTGCCCGGGTTTGGCATATATATTCCATTCCGCAATTCAATGAAGTAAGGTACACAACCCTGGACGCGCACTCTAAATACAGTTGCATGCTTTGTGGAACACATCCTCGTCTTCTTTCTGCTCATCATGGCGCACACAGCAGACAGTATAAACGGCGCTGACGTTGTAACGCGATACAGCATGACATTCGTGCTATATCGCACAAACTCAAAAAGATAGCCTCCCGTCACAGTGTCCTCGTTGCAATGTTCGCTTTAGTCGTTTGCCTTAGTCGCCTTAGTGTGCCTTAGTTGACTCCTTGGGTGGTATGCCAAGAGGACCTATTTATGGCTTCTACCCACTATCACTTCAGCTTCTGTTTTGTTTGTTTCCTCGTCTTTGTCTTCTTGTGTTGTTCTGTCCCACCGTCCACTTATTTTTTAAATGAGTCGTTGCGCTCTTTCTTTGGCGAGCTTGTTCTTCCTGTTGTATCCGCTGCGCGCGATGTGGGTGCTCCCGAACCATAACCCATAAACCTTCAGTTGTATTTTTCCTATTCATTACCAAGGCTTCTGGGAAAAGGTGGTCATCTGTGAACTTCGTCAGCCTATATTCGTCGTGTGCAAAGCCGTATTTTCCCCTGTTTGCCAAGGGGTGAGGCGCCGCCATATGGGTTCGAAGAAAACTTTACCAGACGGAAGTTTTCTTGGAATTTGAATTAAAAAGATTATTTACGCACGGCTCATTACTTAGCATACTTGTCCAAAACACTAATGCCGCTGGCGATTGGAGTTGGCTAGGTTTGCAGTACGGGGGGCGAGGAATCTTTGCTTTACAACCAGAGGTTAATGCCTCTAGTCGTGAAAAACCTGCGTGTCTATCATTTCTCTCTTGATGCGAAATCTCCGGTGAAATAGAAACTTCTGCAGCGTAATAAGTCCATACGCCAAGGGATCCCCGATGATTTCCCAATATGGTTATTCGGTGGTACGAAAAGTCGTCTCTGGAAGCCGTGATGGTCTAGATAAAAGCTCCATTATATGGTTACCGTAAGTGAAAGCGTGTTTTCAAATGGCGCTTTCATTTGGCCTTTGTCGCATCTTGTAATACGCCGGTGCGGTTGAGCTTTAAACGTAGGCTGCGCCCGTGCGCTACCAGCGGTGATAAAGAAAAGAAGAGGAAGACGCTCGTGGCCGCGCCCTGCTACGCTCGTTGGCCGCTGCAACTCGTACGCTGCGCCCAGCGATGAAGACATCGATGACGTCCTTCTGAAATCCGGCAGCGGTCCTGTTTTCTCGGGCCAGCATGGATCCCGTGGCCATGGCAGACATGCAGATCCAGCAGGAGTCCACGTCAAGGTCTCGAATCTGCACAGTCATTGCTGTCATGGCCTGTATCGTCATGGGATGCTTCCTCCTGCTCGGCTTCTCGCTGAAGCGCAATGACGAGCTCGTGGCCATCCTAGACCAGTACCGCGAGTACCTCAACCAGCAGTCCGTGCAGAGTCCACCAGTGGCGCCTGCCGTGCCGCAGGCTGCCAAAGAGGCAGTGCACGTCAAGCGAGCTGTGCACCGTGCCAACAACACGCGGCCCGACGAGGTACAAGTAGTCTACCTGAACGCACCGTCGTCGACGTCCGGGGTGCCGCGGCACAGAGGCAAGTCGGCAGACACGACTCCTTCAGACCGCTATGCCTCGCCGGTCTTGGTCAACCTCAGCAACACAGCCAGAATTCAGCAGCAGCTGCTAGCCAACGACTCCTCATTGCTCCTGCTAGCAGACAACGCTTCCTACGTCACACAACTGGCCGCCGTGGAGAAGGCTGTTGAGCCGATGAGCGAGAACGGCACCGCGTCTCAGGCGCTCGTTAACCACATCGACGGCTTCGAGAGCGACAACACTTCCTACGCTGAGGGCAACGAGACGATGCTTGGCGGTGCTATGGATCTAGTGTCCGTTGCAGCGCCCTCAGCTGCGTCTTTGCTCTCCGAATCCTCCTCAACGAAGAAAAGCTTGCTGGCCAAGGCGCTACAGACCGCACTGGCGGGAGAAAGTCAGTCGACGACAGGACATGACGACGTGGACAGGGATCCTAGCAGTATGGACGGCGACGAAGAGCTGGACCCCGCACTCATTGCTGACGGCACCCGCAAGGCATCAAACGTATCCCTCGTGTCGCTGACCGGCGCAGTTCTGTCGAATGTCAGCGTTGCCGCAGTGACAGTCAATGCGACGGGAAGCTAACAGAGGGACTCGTTGCCTGCAGCACGAAGGAGAAAGCGGAGCTGGTGTCGTCTCTAGGCGCGTCTTGTGTATCTCACGCTTGTCAGAGACATGCCAACTTTAAGGTTTCCGGGAGCGTACTTGCCATAAACACACAACACACGGATGTAAGTGCATCGCGCGTCACTAATGCAGCTCCATGAGTGGCATGCGCGGCATGGCCATACATTCGCAACATATTTTTTTTTCTTTTTTTTGTGTGTGTGCCGAGGACTCGTAGACAAAAGCGTGCTTCAATAAACAAACATGAAAATTACATTGTCTCTTCTGGCGGTTATATGACGAGAGCAACGCGTGCAGCCAGATGCACTCAAGCAGTACTTCTGAGGCGTTCATTTGGCCACATGTCTTTTTATAGTTAACGTTTCTTGGTAATGTGGAAGTTTTAACTAAACACTGTGCAAAGGAAACATTGCCGATTCGAACAATCTGTTTAAAAAATATGGGGAGATCTAACCACTTCTTAGGAGTTGTGAATGCGAAAGCGTTGAGCTTCAACTGAACGGCGCTGAGGGTTCCCTTAGGAGTTTCGTGATGCTAGTAATGTTTCTCAGCCTTGTGGCGGGGTATGTTTGTGTTTCACGATTATGTTGCTTAATCTGCGGAGCGAAAACTCGAGGACTGTGCGCGACGTCTCCTACATAGCAGGTCCTTGCACTCTGCTTTACCAGATTATGTTACTTGTGAAATGTCCATTGTCAAGCCCGGCATGGCAAAAGCGGTGGCGTCAAAAAATCTTTCCATGTATCACGATGTCATAAAGCAGGCTGCACAGGCCTTCTATATAGAACGCTCTGGTTTGGACCAGTGGGCGAGGTTTCAGAGAGCTGGGTCCTAGGTTCGAATCTCGCTACGGCATGACCAAGGTTTGGGGACATATGCACGTACCGCCATCTCTCGTCGGTGACTGCGGTAGCCTGTCCTAACTGAACGGGAAATAGGCGAAAAAAATTCTATCTGACGAAAAAAGTTAGTTGTCAAAAACGACTCCCGGTTCTATACAGTAGAGACTAATTTGAACATTCTGTTAAAATTACAGTGTCGCACCACAAACTGCGTGGCTTCCCGGAGTGTTTAAACTTTTACAATGGGGCCCCATGTGTTTCTAATGGGCGGCGTTCGATTGTCCTGGGAAGCCACACGCTTTGTAGGGCAATACTGCAATTTTACCAAAACGTTACAGTAGGTCTCTACTGTATAGAACCCCGAGTCGTTTTTGATGGCTTGCTTTTTTCAATAGATATGATTTTTTTTCGCCCATTTCCCATTCACTTATGGCAGGACGCCGTTGCTACCGCCCCGCCACGGTGGTCTAGTGGTTATGGCGCTCGACTGCTGACCCGAAGGTCGCGGGATCGAATACCGGCCGCGGCGGCTGAATTTTCGATGGAGGCGAAAATGTTCGAGGCCCGTGTGCTTAGATTTAGGTGCGCGTTAAAGAACCCCAGGTGGTCGAAATTTTCGGAGCCCTCCACTACGGCGTCTCTCATAATCATATCGTGGTTTTGGGACGTTAAACCCCAGACATTGTTATTATGCCGTTGCTACCGTCAATAGATGGCGCCACGCACAAATGTCCCCAAATCCTGGGAATAGCGGCAGCTCTTTTCCTTACGAATTTACTCTGTTTCTTATGCTATAATTTTCTTTGTAGCGACTACCGAAGCGAAGTTAGAACGTAAGCGAGACCTTGCGCAGACAAGGAATGCGCGGATAACACAAGCTTCCGAAGGGACAGCGAGGGTGACAAGGCCTAGCGGCGACGCAATTAACCTTGCTTTCGCTGTTACAAACGCCTGCTTTTTCGCTTAATGAGCCATTTGATGCTTTCAGGTCAAAATTTCTGAAAAAAATAGGTAAAATTAATTTTCGGCGCGTTACGTACCAAAACAGCGATATCATTTAAAGGGCACGTGGTACTGAACTAAACTCGGATTGCGTTCACTGAAGCCATAGCGATGAAAAGACAGGGGGCGAGGTAGAGGACAGGACGTGGGCTATTCGCAACTGAATTTTTATTTCTGAAACATGTACTTATGAAATCGAGAGTTTGATGGAAGCCCGTCTGGTCGAGACGAAACATGATTAATAAAAGGCAACCACCGACCAAATAAATGTTTAAAAAAAAGCGACGTTTCGGCTTCCGTACGGAAACCTTGTTCACAATAAAGCCAAGAACACTAAAAGCATCTAACAAATAGGTTTCATTAAGTGACGCAAGCACCGCGCAAAGCACGAGGGAAAGTTTCCAACATTACGATGCAGCGTCTGTTCAGTCGATTGTATCTCGAGGGACTCAAGATGCAGGCGTGACGTCTAGTTTCCTTCTTGATAATGCTCGCATTCAACCAGTCTATAGTGTGATTAGTCGTATCCGCATGTTCCGTCAGTGCATTAGATGCGACTTTCTTGTTTTTCACATTGTTCTGATGCTTGCGCAGGCGCTGCTTGTAATTGCCGGTCTCCCCGATATAAACACTATCGCAGTCCGCACAAGGGATTGTGTACACAACACCAGGAAAGGCTTCCTTCGGAAGTTTGTCCTTCCCACCAACAAGTGTGTGCCGCAACTTGCGTACAGGCACGTGGGCTACTTCGACGTCGTAGCTACGCAGAACGCGTGACAAGGTCTCACTTATCCCGGGCACATAAGGAACAGCAGCGCGCTTTCTCTCTCGGACACTGGCAGGCTGTGAGGGAGCAGACATGCGATGTTCCACCGCATTAGGGAACGCTGGCGGGGGTAACCGCACGTCGAAAGGTCCTCCCGAACCATCTTTACATCGGCGTTCAGGTCTTCGAGATTCGTGCAAAGGCGATTTGCACGGCCTAGCAAGGAGGCAACCACTGACCTCTTATGAGTGCCAGGGTGAACAGACCTGAAGTTCAGGTACCTGCCAGTGTGCGTGCCTTTTCGGTGGACAGAGAAAGATAGCGCTCTATTGGTCCTTTGACAAGAACGTCCCAAAAGAGTACTTCTGGTTAGCCTCCATTTCCACGGTGAACTGAATGGCGGTAGATTGATTGTTGAGGTGTGCCGTGAATGCTTCTAAAGCAGAGCGCTTGATGACACAAAAGCAATCATCAACATAGCGAAGGAAAATTCTTGGTGATGAGCTGAACGAAGCGAGAGCCCGATTTTCTAGCCATTCCATGGTTAGGTTCGCAGCAGTCACCGAGACAGAGGCACCCATAGGTGCACCGTGAACTTGCTTGTAGAAGACCTTGTCAAAGCTGAAGTAGGTGTTGGCAAGGCAAAGGCTGAGGAGCTCTCTCAAATCCGCGACATCGAAGGGAGACATTTCGGCTAGATTCGGATCAGCTTCAAGAGCAGCAGCACACGACTCAACGGCGAGATCAGTGGGAATGGAAGTGAACATGGAGACAACATCAAAAGAAACCATCACCTCGTGCTATGCGCGGTGGTTGCGTCACTTACTGAAACCTATATAGTTAGATGCTTTTAGTGTTCTTAGCTTCATTATGAACAAGGCTTCCGTATGGAAGCCGAAACGTCGTTTCTTTTAAATCTTTTTTAGTCGGTGGTTGCCTTTTATTCATCATGTTGTACTTATAGTACAGGTCAGGATAGCAAAAAGTGTATCAAAAGAGCAAGCCTGCATCGTTCAGATACGCGATTGTCTGTGCGCTCAGAGTAATGGAGGGGGTGCTGACACAGTTGGCATCTTCTTTGGCAATCAAACTGGCCTCGACAATCTCTCGCGTATCCTTATCACAGTTCCTGTACAGAACTACAGATTCATCGAGCAGAGGCAGACACCCGCAGTCGTGGAAATGCACTGACACGTGCCCGTCGCGGTAACAGTTCAACGTCTGCCTGTGCTCCCTTAGCCTGTCATTCAGGCATGTACTTGTATGCCCTATGCACACCTTACCGCACGAGAATGGGAAGCGATAAACAACACTTTGCGCACAAGCTACAAAATGGCACTGGTACTTCGCGCATACTCGGCATCTGTTGTATCCTCGGCAAGGTGTACACAAGGCAGACAGGTATACATGCCCTGAATGGCAGGCTAAGGGAGCACTAGCATAAGTTAAACTGTTACCGCGACGGGCACGTGTCAGTGCATTGCAACAACTGCGGGTGTCTCCCTCTGTTCAGTGAATGTGTAGTTCTGTATAGGAACTGTGATAAAGATACGCGAGAGATTGTCGAGGCCAGTTTGATTGCCAAAGAAGATGCCAACTGTGTCAGCACCCCCTCGATTACTCTGAGCGCAAAGGAAATCGCGTATCTGAACGATGCAGGCGTGCTCTTTTGATACAGTTTTTGCTATCCTGACATGTAGTATAAGTACATGTTTCAGAAATAAAAATTCAGTTGTGAATAGTGCACGTCCTGTCCTCTTCCTCGGTCCCTGTCTTTTCAGCGCTCTGGGCTATGGCTTCAGTGAACGTAACAAACCAACTAGCCTAAAAGTCTGTTCTCTTGGATTACACTAGGATTTATTTTGACCCCTTAGTGTTCCTTAACGTAAAGCATATGTACGGTAGATGAACGTTCTTCTTACATTCAGCTCCCACCGTAGTGCTGCTTGCCACAGCTAGGAAAGAACCGACGGCCTCGAGCTCAGCAGCGCAGCACATAGCCACTGAAGTGTATCGCAGCGGGTGGGTGTATTATCACAAGCAGACATTCCATTTTGTTTTCAGCGTGGACACGGACAAAAAGAGCTGCGTTGTCAGGATATGAAAGAAAGCCTAAACATATTCAGTTTTTTTTTCGGGGTGCGCGGCAGATACCGCTTTAACGGGTGTAGTTTAACCACCAGTGAGACTCGCAGTACTTCACGCACTATCAGTTGAAATAAACACTTGTAGGTGGCGCGTAAGTAAGCTGTGTATAGAGGATTGGTGGTGGAAAAGTAGGGATAAATTACGAAAATAAGCAGTGGGGACAAATAGGTTCAGTCTGCAGTAAGAGACATAGAGTTGGGCTGTCAATTTAAGGTCGTTTTTTTTATAGGAAGATTATTTTTAATTTATAGTACGCGAGGCATTGGGTCGACTTATAACAACAAAAAAGCTTTTTTTCCGAGCTTGGTGGCGCTTAGGGGACCGCCTTGATATAAAGGGGCCGCTCACAGAATCCATCCATCCAGCACCGGCCCTCGGAAATTGAGCATTTCATGCAGCTGTTCCAACGGATAGAGCAATACATGGGTCGATTCTAGATCAGAGTTAGCCATTAAGATGACATCACTTAAGCTTTTCGTATAACTGTCACTTTGTAGTTGTTGTTCACCTACTAACTGTCGCTCACACCCACTGTGGGGATTGACCTAGAATTTAGTGGTTTTAGAAAATGTTGTAAAACTTTAGAATAAGACAGTCACGTGTTCTTATAACACTTCCTCTCAATTCTGTCGTCGTAGTCGTTCTTGCTGTTGTTTCAGAAATGTGTTTTCCCTGTGGTGTGTGTCCCGTTTGCATCAAATTTTTCACTTTAACTAAGCATAGAAGCAGTCATGTCGCGAAAGTATTCGCTAGGAGGAGTTTCCGTACAAATAATACGAAAGTTCTTGCATGCTGCCGCTTTGTAAACATATACCTAGTGCGTAATAAAAACGCCAGTGAGTAACTGAATAGCAAGGTGTGGAATTGTATGGATAAACCGCTACTTGACAGTGCCAGAAACACTGCGTTCACAATGTAGAAAAAGAACTAATACGTCGGCATCTCTGCAGACAATGATATATTCCTGCAGTCACACGCTTCGACACCAGCTGCTTGCACCAGGATGTAAAGCGACACGAGGCGAAACACGATAACCGTTGTGGTTGTCAGTAAATGTTTCTTTCCGAAGCACACACTCGAGAAAATATGGGAAAGTCATCGGGCGATCCATTATCCTTCCTTGTACAAATACGCGTGATCAAAGCTCTGCTACCTGCATGCTTTTCTTTCACTATAGCATGCGAAAACATGGGAAGGTAGGCTGCGTTAGAGCCGGCCATCTCAAAATAATGAAATTATGCGCCACGAATGCTCTAGACGCATGGTAGTCTACTAGCATTTTAAATGTCAAATATTTCTTAGTGAAACTTTGGCACTTTGAGCGTTTCTTTCTATCTATCTATCTATCTATCTATCTATCTATCTATCTATCTATCTATCTATCTATCTATCTATCTATCTATCTATCTATCTATCTATCTATCTATCTATCTATCTATCTATCTATCTATCTATCTATCTATCTATCTATCTATCTATCTATCTATCTATCTAGCCGCCTACGTCTGGGTGCTGTCATGATCGCCTCCTTAACTTGGTGCAGACCAAAATTGGCATGGGAGGGTAAGAGGATCTGACGTATATGACTACCGGTCTTGGCATGAATAGCGTGAAAATTCTGTCGCGCACGTCGTCAAACCCTTTCCTCCAGACACGTGTGGCACACACCCGTTTACCATGGGCCACGGTGTACGCGGGTACGCGCCACAGTCACAGGTGATTGACAGTTTATATCTACCGAGGAACGGCGAGAACAGACATAGGTAATTTAAATGCGAGAGCGTTAAGAAAAATGGACATCGGCAGCGTTGACCCGACGAATGGAACGAATAAAAATTAGGATCCCAGCATTAATCGAATCCAAGCATTCTGCGTCGCAATCAGGTATTCTACTCCAGAGCCACGCCAGGTCTATAAACTGGCTTGGAAAAATAGCCTATGCAGGTGTAATGTCGGTGCAACGTCAATTGTAGTTGTGGTGCTTGCTATCTAATTTTACAAGAAAGCAATAAACACTACGTCAAATCAGATTAACGTCTGTGGTTGCAGTGTTGGCTCCGCTTTTATAGCAGTATAATAAGCATTACATTTTTTATTTATATGATTCAGCAAGCTATCCTAAAGCATTGCTCGACCCGCAGGAATACATTAGCGAAAGTTGCGTATGATATTCACATGACTGCACCATAAAGTGCACATAGTTTCGAGAATACTGACGTATGTCCTCTAATGTGAGGGCTGACGTTACGTCGCACCATAAGTTATCCCTTAAACGCCAGTGTTGTCGACGTGCCTGGTAAGCCCACGATGTGCACACAGCTGCTCCACTTACAAAAACACGTCGATCCACCTCGTAACGCTTGGGTCAATGCCATAAAATACAGCATAGAAGTACTCGCTGACTGCTTCGCATAAAATCGATTCGCAGAACGCGTGGGATCTGCCGAATTTTTAAAGTCATTCATGTTCCCATCAATTCACTGATAGGTCATGCGTTGAGTAATGGAATGCGCGGTGCTGTTATAATCGCCAACAAGAAAACACGCATTTTTGCACACAATACATTGCGCAGGTGCAAACGGGAACTTCAGGTGGCTGTAGATACAGAGATAAGGTTAATGTTTTGCTGACTGCGTGACATGCCACCACAGGTTGTTAATGAAAGGCATTGCATGGACGAAATTCTATTGCCCTCGCGCCCTCGCTACAGGTCATTTGGGGACGTAACGAGTCAACACTGGCAGCAAGCACGGAGGAGGAAAGAACTTAGGGGGGGGGGGGGCCTGCCCAGTCCGCGCACTGGAAGATAAGTGCGGAGGAAATGACGTCTTAGCGGCCATATCCACCAGGCGCAATGGCGCCGTGTTGTGTGGTGCCGGTGGCATGTGCGCTTCCGTAGATCTCGTACCAGACGGTGGCGGACAGTATCAATTCTTTGTGCCGCATTGTTAGCTCCGCCGTGTTCTCCCGGTGGTTATTGTACCCTGCAACGTTTATTTGTAGTGCTCAGCAGCATCGTGCTAAGGCACAATGACAGAGCGTAACCACTGTGCTACGGAATCTGCACGATGAACGCATTGCAGGTCAGTGACGGTTGTACGGTGTTCCTGCTTGTGACAGCGGACGAAACGTTTGTGCCCTGCCAGACGAAATGAGGACGTCATATACATAGTTTCGTGTTCTATATGCTTACAGTAACAACTTGCTTCTTGTTTTGCTTACGATTCTTGCTCCTAGTAGTGTACTGTCAGCATTAGAGCACACGCGTTCAAGCGTCTTTCGCTTACCTGCACTGTGTACAAGGTCACTAGTTGCCCAAAGTTGACGCCGGTGTGTTTACGTGGGTCACGGGCACCAGGGGCGTAGCCAGAAATTTTTTTCGGTGGGGTGTTCAACCATACTTTATGTATGTTCGTGCGTGCGTTTGTATGTGCGCGTGTATACATGCGCAAGCAAAACTGAAAAATTTCGGGGGGGGGGGGTTTGAACCCCCCAACCCCCCCCCCCCCCCTGGCTACGCCCCTGACGGGCACGGTGACCAGGCGTCGCGTGAGAGAGACCCAATCCAACCATATGAGTCGGCGCGCGGTCGATCGTGTTTTCTGTGCAGTGCGTGAATAAAAGTTATATAAACACTGACGCTGCATATGGCGTCCAGTGTATCTAGCCAGCGCGCCGTTCTCTTGTGCTTGCCTCAATGACGGCGCGCTGTTGCTCCCCACATTTGATTCTCCTGTGCGTGACCGCCCGAAACTTGTTCAGTAAGTTAAAACGATTCCTCATTTCTCGACCAAAATACATGTTTGTGCTCGTAAACTGCCGACAGGTTAGTCATGACTCATGGGTCTATATGTCGGAATATACGCACGTGCGTGAAGTGCGAGTGCTGCCGGTCATTTCTTTATTGCCGTGAGATTGCGAAAATTTTTTCGTATCACCGTGTCTAGCTCGCAGTCTAGCTGAAAACCCGAACAGATGAAAACAAAGCAGCACCATAAAACTAAATCGTTGAACAAAAGCTATAAAATTGGAGTCGCTTAGTCGTCGAAGCAGTAATTTGGCTGGCTCGATGTAGCATCTTTATTTTCGCATAAGCTAATGAAAGCAAAGTCTAACGCTATAATGTACAGTGCTCATACAAACTTCTTTTAAGGCAAGAGCAGAATACTCGGACGAAATGATTTAGGCAACGGTATTGCGGTGGCCCAGCGTGTTGTGTTCCGTTGGTTTCGGATCGCCACGGCACGCGCGCCGCGCAGCCCACGTGGTTTTCGAGCCGGAGAGAGAGAGAGAGAGAGAGAGAGACGTGCCTTCTACTTCACTGTTCATATGTGAACACGAGAGGATAATATGCCCAGTCACTATGACCGACTTCCGGCCTCACCGAAGCTTCACAGAGAGTGACGTCAGGGCCCTTGCTCAGTTTTTCTTTTCTGCATGGGCGTCAAGCCGGACGCTCTTGCGGTCGTTCGTTCAGCCTGTCTCTGAGACCCCGGATGGACATGTCCACACTTAAAAAGTGATGAAAATTCTGGTCTACAGTCAATGTAACGTTACCTCAGTGGCAAAGAAAAATCGTATAACACATTGACGTAACTTAATTTGCGTGCCAGTCTGTGCATGCGTACTTTCCTAACTTAATACGCCTCCACCGCTTTTTCTTTTTTTTTATGTACGCAGATGGTGGTGGTCATCGTGGCCACGTTCTTCGCAGCCTGGACCCCGTACGCTGTGCTCTGCCTGTGGGCCGTGTTTGGCAAGTCTTCTAGCGTGCCACATCTCGTGGCCGTTGTGCCACCACTGTTCTGCAAGACGGCCAGTGCCATCAACCCGTTCATCTACTTCGTCAGCAACCCTCGCATCAGGACCGACATATACGCACTTCTTACCTGCCGATGCAAGAGCCTCGGCAGGCGCAGCTGCTCCATCGAAGAGGACTACTGCTAGTCGCCGTCCCGAACATGCTGCTTCTCCAGCCGGTCCGCTATTGGGGAGCGGATGAACATGCTGCTCCTGGTGGCCTCACAGTTATCATCTGGGACAACCTTGTTCAAGTGGCAGAGGGAATGTATGCTCTCTGCACGGTTTAAGCACTGGCGCATGGCCCAGCAGAGACAGCAGGCAAACTACTACTTATTTTGTGCGAGGCTGAGTCACCTGGGCATCACTGAAAAATTACATTAAGAAAAAGCTGTAACGAACTGATACCCACATTTATTCAAAAAAAAAAAAAAAAGACGTTACAGGGTCTGGACACTTGCCTTCTGCATACATATGTGAATGTAGTTTCATAGATAAAGTATTTTACTGAGTGCCATTGGAAGCTACAGAAACTAGTTTGGATAAACAGATTATACATTATTTTTTAAACCTCTCTTTCTTCTATCGCGCTTCTGGTGAACGCATCTCAGGCCTTTCGGTTACCCGCACACGCTCTCTCACGACTTTTTTTTTTTTTCGCCGTGGGCGGTTTTCTGGCTCACTCGGGCGTACGTGAGACAGGCCGTTCCAATCCCTCGCTTCATATAAACGACGAAATTAAAATTTAAAAAGCAAAAATATGACAAAAAAACTTGCTCATGTTTTACGTGCCAAAACCACGATGTGATTATAAAGCCCTTCTTAGGCGGGTACTGTACATTAATTTTAACCTACTGGTATTTTTCAACGTGCATCCTATCAGCGTTCTTGTATTTGCCCCTATCAAAATGGGTCAGCAAAATTTGATCCCGGGATCCCGTGCTTGACAGCGCAATGTCACAGCCGCCCAGCCACCACGGTGGGTAAAGCTAAGAACCCTCGAGTGCTATGCATGTACTATCGTATCATGGGCCGCACTTTAGAGATAACCAGCACCTCATACGCACTCATTCGGCTCACATTATGGATGATGCAATTTTGCTTACACTGTTTTTCTTAAGGTCGTACTATGATGATTTGCGTCACCTTAAGGGTAGACGTGCCCATCATTGAGCATTGAATTGACTTCCGTAAATCAGAAATGTAAATCCAGAAAGTAAGGCTTCCACCTGACACCAATAGTCCTCCTTCAAAAAAAAAACACTAAACACATCAGGTGCACATTTACATTCGTGCTACTTCCCCTTTACTGTGTCATCGTAGTAAGTGGTTCCAGTATGTCATATGTGACGCTGCAGTGCGGTATATGCGCATGTTTCCGTGCGAAGAATGTCGGCGGCCTAGTCCGAGACTGAAAATTTCTCTAATTTGTGGCAGCTGTCTGCTGCTGGCGAGTTATGTTTTAAGGCGATCTTTCTTCTCAATCTTTGAAGATTAATGGTGATAGCCTTCTTATTGCTATAACAATTAACCAACTCGCGGCCTTGTTAATGTAGAAATATTCGGAAAGCATGACAGATGCAGCATCAAATCGCGTCACCATTGAGCAACAACTTTTCTTTCATTTTTTCGGATGGTCCGGGAAGTGCCCGTTGGGGCACGGCGGCTGTGCCGTGTTGCAGCTGAGCGTGACATTTGGACTTCCCTTCCGTGTTTACTTAAAATCAATGCACGCAAAGAGCCGGCGCGAATAGATTACCGATTCTAGAGCGATCCAAATTATTTCCGATCACCTCGCGACGCTGTGTTTTACAGCCTAATTGTAGTTACTGAAGGGTTTGAAGCCCTACCAGTTAATCGTCCAAAATAAAATTGACGTCGGTGATTAGGCTGACCATCAACGCTCGCAGCCTGAAACCCGACAAATGCTTTAGAGAAAAACACTCACTCCTTCCACAAGTTCATCATGCTCGGCTTCTTTACTTGCAGGAGGGAAGCTGACACTTGCATTTCAGACATTTGTTAGTTCGGCAACAGCAACCACAGCGAAGAGCACTAATTACCATATGTCATCTCTGCTAGATCACGTGGTTGTTTGCACCTCCGTGCATTGCCACTGCTGGCAAGGTCGGCGACTCGTTCATCCGTCGCTATATGACGCGGGACAAATCTGAATGCTGTGGTGGTACTACAGTAAACATTCAGTACCGTGCCATCCGCTAAGGAAAAAGCTTTCTCTTACGCCTGTTTTTAGTTTCAGCACAAAGGGTAACGACTACATGGTCCCTTGTGTGGATTTCGCTGCTGCTAATTTTTCCCCGAAACCACGAATTACGTCACTGCAACTGTTACTATCAATTTCGCACAGAGTTTACGTCGTAAACAAACACATGCTATCGGCGCGCTCCAGCAGCATGTAGCTTAAGAGAATATTTTTGGAGTCAGCAAATACTTCATTCACGTCTGCGGACTGCTCACAAAAGTCGAGATCGTTGAAACACAGCCTGCGGAGTACAATCGTTGAGAGTTACAGTCCGCTTGTTGCGACTCGGTTAACTTGTTGAAAAGAGGTGCACATTACATGACACTGCTTTTTGTTGAACGTGCCAAAAGAGAATTGCACATGCCTTCCACTTAAGAAAAGTTATTGCGATCTTCTCTATACTGTTGTTATTCGTTGGCACCTGTCCTGGCTGTTGTTGGGATAACGGATAACTGTTATCCTAACAGTTATCCGTTAGGATAGGATAAGGATAGCTGTTGTTAGGGTGACGAGTTAACCAAATCCGCCAGCAACAACATGTAGAAGCCGCACGATAGCTGCTGCGAGAGCCTATCAGTGACTCTGCAGACCGCTTGAGCTGTCTTCATTTTTACCGCTGTCATTCTGACGTCGGTCATTATGACACTTCTACACTAGTTGGCGTAGGCGTCAGATTAGTCTCCAACGGCAGGGTGTATCATTACCTACACTCCTTCACTTAAGGCGACCAGCTAAGGCCATAAAGGTGCACATTTCGTTTCTTTTATATGAGCATTCCATTAGGGAGAAAATTAATTTGAAGCGTTAGACGTAGCTCCAACAAAGGAACCTTTTCTGCCATTTTTGAGCTTACGTGTTTGCCAGTTGTAACTAATGCCGTGTTATTTGTCTTGAGGAAAAAGAACGTACGAATAACGTGCACTGTGTACAAGACTGTGCGGAATATTTGATACATTGGTCCCTCTGTACGATGGCTTCTGTAGTCGTCGTGTTGCATTGGAATCCAAAATATTTCCGAACACTAGTTTTAATTACTGTCCTAATTGAGGTTCGTGTCGTCGCTTTTTTTTTCATTAGTGTGATCACAAATGCTTGCTGGTGCCGGTGGCATTATGTGTTCTTTGTCCGAAAGAAAGAACCCTAATTTAATTGAAAACTTACTCCAACTTGGGCAAATTGGTGGTGCTTAAGTTTAATCGACCGAAACGAATATGACGATGAACGCGAAGACGCAGGGCCAGTATGGCAATTTCTATCTAAACTGAACACAAGCACGGTGCGTCCATTATAGTCCCTGCTGTCTGCGTTCTTGACTGTGACCTAATGTTTGGAGCGCAAAACGAAGGTTTTAGTAGAGGCAATACTACGGGACCACACTGCTATGTGTGTTGCTGTATCTTTACCAAAAAGCATTCGCCGCACATCCATGTCATCACTGAAGAAGTGCGCGCGGACAACTTTAAAACCTGATTTAAGAATGGTGCGGCACATTCTGACTTTAAATTTATGTAAGCCGGCTGTGTACTTCGTTTTCCGTTCAGGAACATTAAGTCTCGGCAGGCACAACATTGTGCGAACCACGTTCCCGATGTTTTTTGAACCTCGGTGTCGTGACAGAAACTGTGCAAGTGCAATTTCAGGCAGCGTTGCTGTATTTTTCGTTTCTTATGAGTATATTTATGCATGCAGTTTCGTCCCTAAATGATTTTTTTTTCTAATTAAATTGACGTTGTTGTCGTTTTGAAACTAGTCCCAGAGTAGTCTAAGGAAAATTTTGGCTTCGCATGTATGAAATTGAGTGAACTCCCAGTGTACACAGGTACCTTTCAAACCATATCACTAGTGAGCAGCTTTACTTTTCCGCACGACGCTTATTTGGTTTCACGTCCCATTGCACCACCGTTAGTCAACACTCATTTCACTGTAAATCACAGCAGCTACATGTAAATAGAGGTTACGGCCATTTTATAATATTACACATCTAAAACACCGAGAGCACTATTTCTGGGTAAACAACCAACTATTTTTCGACAGTGATATGGGACATCTTGTCCGTCTATTCTGTAATGTCTCATCGAGACATTACGAATGACATTCGACAATGTATAATAAAATCGTGGGAACATATTCCTCTATGTGATGTTTTTCTGCCGTTACAGTGTGTTGTTAATATGGCCCATTGTAAAGCGGGCACGTTACCAAGAACAAGAAAAGCCAATCGTTGTATTGTACTTATACATACATTTAAGTGCACTCTACGTAGATTACCCGCCGTCTAACCATAAGTGGCACCCGCCTGGCACAGCACCCATATTCTCCTTCTGTAGTCTGTTTCCAGTGCCCAGTACATGCATTTATACATGTTGTGTACATGCCTTCGTCGTTTCGTGTTCTTTATCTGGTGGTTTGTGGACAAAAATAAATGTATGCGCCAATAGGCATTATTCTGTGGTAATCTATACACAATAAAGTTCCAAGTATTTCTCGAGTTCTTGTATTTCTTGGTTGACCTTGTGCTATAACACCAGCACCGACTCGAACCGAACCGAAGCGCCTGCAAGGGGAATTTCGTTGTAACTAACTTCACTTGCAGTGAAAATACCAATGTCTTTGGAACTTTCTACCATTAGATTGCTTCCATAGTTGTGCGTCAGCGCCTGATGCGTGTTCCTGATGGGGAGCTTTCGCGAGGATTTCAGGGAAAGGTGTGGCAACGGTTTAGGTGTTCTACAAGCAAAACTAAGAATGACTGTTTGTTGGTTAAACTACATAGCAAACATATAATAAAAGTGAGCGCACGTGTTTGCTTTTAGAGAAAATTAGTGTCTACCTTAATCCATCGCTCCACCATGTTGACCTTTAAAAGTGGTCCACAGAAATCGTGCAATCTGCACGAAACAGCTATATACTGAGAAGTGCCCCCAAGTGGTGAACAACTTCAACATGTGGTTGAACCTTAGACTCGTATTGTTCACGAGTACTGCGCATGAGAATCGAGGTCCTGTGAATCACAGAAGCCTGCTTGCTTCAGTGTTGTTTGAGCCTTGCAGCGTCACACATGAAAGAAAATGTGACGTATTTTTCGACCTTTCACAAAATTACAAACAAAGAAGATAACAAGAATCCTCATTTTAATAGCGGAGCTGTGTATGGTCGAGAGAGAGAGAGAGAGAGCGAGAAAAAAAAGGAACTTTATTCTCAAAACCCATGTCCGCGTCCGAGCTCTAGGATGAGGTTTTACGGACCTCCCCCGAGATCGTGAGTGCATGGCGAAGGAGAGTTGCCCACGAGGAGGTTGTTTTGCCAAGGTTCGCAACGCAGGCCTCCCATGTAAGTACGTTAGAGCCAAGTGAATGGTGTTGAGGTGTATTGAGTCGGGGCAGTGCCAGTATGTGTCGGATACTGGTCGGTATGGAATCGCACAATTGGCGATGAGGTGTAGTTGGGGCTTGTGTTTTATGTAGTGCAAAGTCATTTGGTAGAGAGTGCGTTTGTACTTGCCTCAAGATCGCGGTTTCTTTTCTCTAAAAAGTATCGGGTGATCTAGGAAGCTATCTTCGGGCTATTCGGAGGGATTTCAGGCGGGCCCTTCGTTCCTGGTGGCATTCTTTGCGGTCCACTGTCGGCAGATAAATCTCGGGCCACCTCTGGGATGTATTCAAACACCAGGGTATTGAGGCCTTAGCGTGGGTCCGGGCGTTGCCCAGGGAAGAGTAGTGACCTGGCTTCCATTCCAAATGGACTAATATAGCGGGATTATGATGTCCATCATAATCCAGCAGGATAACCGGTGGTCATTAAGTGTAATTGACTGAATTCCAAGAGATGGCAAACGCGTTAGGAGGAGACAGAAAATTAGGTGGGTAGATGGGATTAAGAAGTTTGTAGGCATAACGTGGCAGCAGAAAGCACAGGACCGGGTTGATTGGCGGAACATGGGAGAGGCCTTTGCCCTGCAGTGGGCGTAGACAGGCTAATGATGATGATGATGATGATGATGATGATGAAGAAGAAGAAGAAGAAGCGAGCTTAGTCAGTAGGTTTGGAGGGAGTTGGTTGTGAAGGAAGGCTCGTAGGACTGCCTGTGAGTCTGTCCTGACCGCGATTTCTTAAGAGGCGTGGTCATGCAGCGTGATGGCTTGTACTTCTGCTATTAGCGTTTTTTAGTCTGTCCGGTATTCCGGTAACGCGAAGGCGTAGCATAATACCGCATATCTTGTGCCATAGCTGCCGCCACGTCACGTTGCGCCACCTATCGAAAATAAAAACAACTAAAAAAGACGTAATCTATGTCCTCCAAGATTCTGGGATTGCCCCTCGCTAAGCCTAGAGCATTGATTATTTGAACCCAAGGGTTACGCGCCTGATGCTTCTGAAGAGGCTGTTCAGCTTGCAGAGTTGGGTAGTGGTGAGATGCGTGTACTGAAAACCGTACATAATCCTGGCATATGCTTTACTAAGGCTTCTGTGATGCGCCGTAACTCAGGTTCTCTGACGCCACTATTCTTGTTGGCTATCCGTTTGAGTATATGCGTGATCTCACCAATCTGTTGTTGATTTCGCTGCATCCATACGTCTGATCTGTCATCCTGCTGCCAATAAGATCCCAGAATACGCATATGTGATTTTCTTGGTATCGGTTAGCCATGCACGGGAAGCTCGATGAGGTGTCGTCATTCTTCTGCCGCTTTGGTGCGGTCATTCAGGAATATTACGCATTCGCATTTTCCCGTAGGAGCACTGAAGTCCAAGACTGGCGAGGTACTGCGCAACGATGTTTATTCTTTGCTGTATTGTGTTTTCTTGCTCGCCAACCTTTCGTGCACCAAAGCCTGATATCACCCGCATGGATGACATGCCTAAACCCTGTAATTAAGTTTAGTTGGATTGGAAGGCCTTTCAGGGCAACATTAATAAGAGGTTAATAATCCCTCCGGAGCGTAACGCAGCTCCTAGAGGGTATGTGCCGCCGAATTTGGGCAAGCTCGATTACTCGCGTCCGGTCCACTAAACGTTTTGAATTTGAAATTTGAAGCAGCTTTACTCACCCGACGTGGCGAAGACTGGTTAAACAGTGTAGACGGTGGTAAAACTACTACAGAGTAAAGTCAAGCAATGAAATAGCAACATGATGCCACAGGCTATTGAACCACTAAGGGGAACTGCGGTAAGGCTGAGGTTAGAACACTTCGGTTTACAACCGACTGTCAGGAATAGTAGATGTAGCTTAAAGGCTTGTGCAGCAGTGGGTAAATATCAGGTATGCGTGATTGGCCGAAACTCGTGTATGCAGGGTAGACTAAAACGACAATTCAGAGAATGGAATAAAACCCTTACGCCACCCGCATATACGCGTAATTAAATCGAGAGTTGACTTGACTCTCTCTAGAATAAAACACTAAAGCCTTGCTCTTTTTACATGAAAAGGAAGCCTCTTTTTGTTTCACTTGATGGGCCTGCCACGTCGCCATTGCACGCAATATTGTATCGTCCAAACGCACTGACCAGCTCCATTGATATTGTATTCAGAGGATAGTCATACTTGGCAGTGGCGTAGCCAGGGGGGGGGGGGGCGCACACCGGGTCCGTGTCCCCCTTCCCCCCCCCCCCCCCCCCCCGCCCCCGATAATATTTTCCCCTGGGATATCGAGCACAAGATGACACTCGACCGCACTTATCTGCCCATACCCAATGTCCTATCAAGGAGGTCCCCCCCCCCCTGAAAAGAATTTCTGCCTACGCCACTGATACTTGGCCTGAGGCGTTATGCACAGAGACGCAATATCGGTTAAGAAAATATATGGGTGGTCCTTGACAGAGAAAATTCTCGCTCGACAACATAAATATTATTGTGATGTCTGTGCAGTGCCTACAGGGTTTGTAACCACTCCAGGCTGCAGTATTTCCATACAACAGACCAACATATATTGATATTTCTCATGAAGTCCCAATAAATGTCTGGGAAGCTATGGATTGGTGAGTGTAGTTTCAATTGCATAAGCAGCATTTTGCGTGACGTAATGCTTTTTGCCATGACTACAGATACCAAAATCCATACTCCATAAAGCTACCATAAAAGTATACATCAGTTACCTCAAACTTTCATTGTAAGTGTTCCCTTAGACTGCATTTAAAACGCAAACTATAAGCATTGTTTGTCCTTTGCTCCAACGTCTAAGCGATCCCAAACAAAAGAATTGGACGACTGATCATCATCGATCCATACCCGTCCTGGTTCACTCATACACAGGGTGTGTCCGAAAAGTAATGTCAATGAGTCGATTAAAAAAGACGTATTGATCAGATCAGTACAACATAAATTAAGGTTTCAAAATAGGCTCCTCCTGCAGGGATACATCGCTTCCAATGAGATTTCCAGCCATCGAAGGCGTCACGGTAGGTCTCCTCCGGAATGTCCTTTAAAGCCTGGGTGCAAGCCTCTTTGACTCTGTCAACTATTACGAAATGACGTGATTTCATGGGAGTTTTCAAGCGCTGAAACAAAAGCAAGTCTGGAGGAGTCATGTCAGAACCGTAGGGCAGCTGGGGAACCCTAGGCACCTTTGAATCATCAGAGGTGTGTGAAGGCGAAGGCGGTGTGAACTGCGCGTTGCCATCGGTGACGGTCGTTGACGGCCGTCAAGCGCGGGCTTCATAACAGGCATCTTTACGACCTTCTAAAAAAGCCTTATGCCGCCGGTACAGTTCGCGTCATGACTAGCACTTACCACCAAAGGTCTTTATCATAAGAAAAGTTTGCACTACGCATTTGACGAGTTGCACATCAAACTTGATGGTAATCCTTTGTTCGAACGAGCGCTGCATTGTGGCTTGCACGGGAAATGAAAACGAGTTTCATGGAAAAGTCTCTCCTTACTCCCCAGACGGCAGCATACGACAGTGCGACCGCACGCGCGTAAGCTAACTTCCCCCTCCACCGACATCAACCGGCCTTAGCGTGCTGTGGGGTATAGGCACTTTGCAATTTAATCATTGACATTACTTTTCGGACAACCCTTGTATCTTAGATTTAAGGAAAATGTAGGCCGATGGCGCTTTTGCTCTTCTGGCTTTTCTAAGAAAAAAAGAAGATGAAAGAAAAAAAATGTAATATGGACCAGTGCAATCAATGTCTTCTTGGAAATAAGGTGTACCAAAGCTAAGTAACAATTGTGCGACAAAAATCCGAGCATTTCGGAATACCAAAGCTCAAACACTCAGATGTTGCGTTAGACTCACTATGCGCACTACGTCTGTAGACTTTTTACAGCCCCATATCCATGAGCGAGCCATATTTGGTCGTGTGACGACGCTCGCGATTACGCGCCGTCTTAGTGAGGTTTGCTATCATGTTTGGAATAGCTATGGCGGCTGGAGGCACCGCTCACTGGGGCCCGCCATTTAGACCCCCACGGTGAGCAGTGAATGAGTGGACGACACAAAACTGTGGTCAAAGCTACAGAAGCAGTGTTTTTTTTTTGTATCCTTCTTTTCCTGTCCGTTTACATTGAATTATTAATACCTACAAGCTCATCGCTGAAGGTGACGAATGTACCAGCAGGATATTGGCCTTTTCATATTCTAACCTATTCGCTGGCAATCGCTAGGCCATCGAGCTGTTGCCAATGTTAACTGCACGTGCAACCACTCCTTTCAGTAGCAGGGCTTGTGCTCGCAAAGAAAAATGTCGGCTTTGCGGTCGCCACGGTGGTCGGTGCCAATCGCATCATTCTTCTCGCTATCACTGAATCACTAATCGCAAAACTTGTCAATGGTTTGTTGATTATCTACAGCAGAGATTAACACGCGTTCGCGTATGCGTGAACGAACCTACTACAAGAGTTTGAGGGGTCGCTGCCGGCTGTCGTATTCCCGGCGAATAAGAAAAACTTACTGTGTCCTCCTATTTTTCTGCGTTATAAGTTATGCGTTGCTGTGCTATGTGAAATTCCTTTAAAACCAAAGTATCCTTTACGTTAAAAGAGAAGCGCAAGGGAGCGCCAAAGAAGACCTAGTATAAAAGAGCTTTGTGTCGAGCTTTGTTGAAAGAAGCTTCGTGTCCTTTGAAGATATACAGGAATAATCTTGTCCCAGAAGGGTGCATCCCCGAAAAATATGTTTTATATTGCGATCAATGAAAAGAAAGTTTCACAGTATTTCAGAAGCGCATGAACACTAAAAACTGCACTGATAGCCACACTCTAAGAAAAGAAAGAGCCCTTTGACACTTTTTTGAGAGTTTTGGCTTGCCACGTATATGGAGATCATTATTCTTTCATCGGAGGGTCGTGTGACCCACAAGAAAGTTGACGTGTCTCTTTAAAGAGAGTCATATACGTGGCAAATCAGGTCTCCCCGAAGTGAGTCACACATACTTTTTTCTTCTTAGAGTGCACAATATCGATCATTTCCGGAAACGCCGCCTAGCCGGCCGGGCCTAGCACTGTTCGGGTTACAAATAGGCGTCATTTGCGACTTTGTGGTCGGCTGCTGCGCGTAGAGGCGTTTTAGTATATCTTTCTCGCGTTTTTAGTTTTGACCTGCCCTCTTCCTGCGCTGTTCGGAACTGAATGGTAAGAACTGAGCGACTTGGATGCCACGCAACCGGCAGCCCAGCGAGAGCCGCCGGCTCAACTACGAACAACGTGAAGCTTTCATTATCGTCGCTGCAATCTTTAGAAACGTTGCGATCGAAAAACAAGCGAGAACATCAAAAAAAAAAAAAAAAAAAACTACGGCGAAGGCCAAGGCAAGATGCGATGTACGCTGCGGTGCATAGTGCGGCCATCACTTCAACCGGTACCTCCGTATTTGGTGGAGTACAACGCCTTTACAAAGCGTACGTATCACACTGCTTTAAAGTTATAATGTCAAGCCTAAACCTCAGTAGAGGGGGCAACAGATGGTAGCACAATGTGATACAGAGGTTGTCTAAACAGGAATAAGGGCCTCAGAAAGGCTGGCCAACGTTTCGACAGGTGGACCTATCTTCGTCAAAGGCACCTCATCATCCTTGCAGCGATTGTTTCGAAAGCATTAATTGGTGGTAACGTGGTAGCGCTGTCAAATAATTGTCATCTACAGAAGAAGAAACAATTCAGCACAAGTGCATTTTACACGAATGGCTATAAACGTGCTCACTCCTTGCTTGTTACACTTCTTGGGCTCCACTTCTCGGCGGAACTTTGCTGGAGCGGCTGGCGGACGGTGGCTGGCCGTGGCTGACGCCTGTCTGCCCCCTGTTCAGGAGGTATTCAAGAGTGGTGCACGTGCGGTGGTGCACGTGCGGTGGTCCATCGTGCGCGCTGCGCAGACTATGATCAAAAGGGCGCATAGAGGGCTACCAGAACCTTCTCTCAAAATCACCCGAGGAGAAGGCGAATAGAACGCGGTATTTATATTTGCGTCGTTGTGCTCTAATACCAGGCAGTTTGGAGCTAAAATTTGTCGTCGTACGTACGATAAATGCAAGCGGCTTTTAGAGTCTTTAATTTGCGCGCCCCATCAAGACCTTTGGCTGAACATATGGAAGCGTAGACCCAATAAGACGTAAACGAACGCAGCGCCATTTTTTGCCTAATTCAGGCGACTAATCCTGTCTTCTTGGCTACAACCGAGTCGAGCTTAACCGAAGAAATAGATGATCACGTAATGTCTCGGTACGGAAATGCTTCAGGTCCCAGGTTCGACGTCGTACGACGACATATCACATCACTGTCTCTCACCACAAGCCCGTAGCGCTCTCATGCTGCGAGTTGGTAGCATTAAGTTCACGCTGTTGCAAATGGGAGTCCGGGTACATGGGTGCCAAAGCCACAACGAATGGTTAGGAGACCTCAGAGCGTGGGGCCCGACATTCACGACCACTTTTCTTTCAAAACAACTGTATTTCCAATATGTACAATGAGTATGACGGTTACAGACATCTTCCAATCTCGTGTGACGACATAGAGTCTTTTCCCCGGTTCGTCAAGACTGGCCTCCTCCTCCATAGGTGGCGGCCGATTGTTGTTGTTGTTGATGATGTTGTTAAATGATTCTTCGGAAAAGACGCATCTTTCTTCCTCGTAGGAGGGGGCACGGCTCAGCGCCTGTGGATTGGGGAAGTGGGGAAGAAAGATGAAAGAGAAGAAGAGAGATGATCAGCAGCGGCCCGCCATCGTCACGGTGGAGGAGGCGTTGGAGTTAGGGGCGCCTGCTATGGTACAGGGGTTCATAGCGATTCGAGTCTCGCCGCTTCTGCGAATTCCATGAAGGCTCGCAGGGCCAAGGCTTCGGATCTTGGGGGAAGATCAGGTCTTCTACAGTGGCGGCAGGGAGGCCTAGATGACGATAGCACCGTCTCATGGTGTCACGTGGACCATCCAGAGCTGAGCAATAACACAGGATGTGTTCGAGCATCTCCAGTACCCGCATCTGCTGCAGTTTGGTGAGGTACGCGGCCCTTGCAGTACTTTCGAGCAGCAGGCCAGGCGCTTCCGGTGCGAAGACGCAGCAGCAGCCGTAGCTCCCTCCTCTCCAAGCTGGCCTTCCGCAGTGGATTTTGGGTTTGCCGTTCGCCACCCGCTGATCTGGGTGGGCCACTTCAGCAGGTAGAGAAGCCTTTCTCGTGAGAAGTCACCTGCCGCTACAGCACGGGAGACCGGGACCGCAGGGCTGTGTGCCTCCTTGGCGGCGGCATCAGCTTCCTCATTACCGGCTATCCCCATGTGCGAGGGTAGCCAGTGAAGGGAAAGTGTGACGCCACAGGCCATGACGGCCAGGAGTTTCTCCAGGAGCAAGGATACCGTGACGCCCGCTTGGTCAGGATGCTGAAGGGCCTGGAGCGCTGGTCTTGAATCCGTGAGGATGGCCACGGGCTGCGTCGGCAGGTTGGCGCTAAGGTGGTCCACTGCGAGGTGGAGTCCTGCCAGTTCAGCTACAGTGGAGCTGGCTGGGAAGGGGAGGCGGCGCTGCACTGTTGTGCCAAGCTCCGAGACCCTGCAGGCAGCGGTGGCAGAGGGAGTGTTCCGGTACACGGAGTCATCGGTGAACATCAGGTGGACCCTCATCTTGGCCGCCGCTGCCTGTTGAAGCTCGCAAGCCGGGGAGCGTCTCTTTGTCAGTCCCTCCAGGTGCAGGTGGATGTCCGGTGGCCGCTGGGTTGAGGGTGGAGGCACGACTGAAGTGGGTGGATGCAGCACTAGCTCCTTGTAGAGGGCACATAAGCCCCCCATTTGGGAGGATGGGCGGCCCTCGAGGCGCTGCAGGAGAGCCGCTCCTTCTGGTGCTCTGTGCATCAGTTTCACATGTAGCAGGGCCTGCCGCAGCATGAGCAGACACCGGAGACGCATGAGCCTCCGCCAATGTGGCAGCCACAGGCGACGAGCACGGCAGCCCCAGGAACGTCCTGATGGCCAGTCGATGCGGCTTCTCCAGCTGGTCCTTGCGGCGAAGGGAGAGCTGCACCAGGGGCAGGGCATACAGCATGGTTGAAGTGGCCGCTCCATGGTAGAGCCGCAGGGCCACACTCAGAGGGCAGCCACGGCCACGCAGCAGGATCCGCCCCACCATGGTCTGCACTCGTGCTGCCTTGGTGGTGACTGTCTTAACCGCCGGGATCCAGGTCAGACGGTGATCAATCTGGAGTTCAAGTAGGGCACCGTCTTGATCCATGGGATGGGCCTACCTTCGAGGGTCAACTTCTGAGAGTACACCCTTGCAACCGCATTCGGATGAACAATCAGGGTCACCGTTTTCGTGGGAGACACCTGCAGCCCGATGCCTCGAAAGAAGAAGGCCACAGCATCCAAAGTGCGCTGGAGCGACCGCCGGACCGCCGGCAGGTGTCGTCTTAGCCCTTGCACCCACAGCGCTACATCATCGGCTTGGATGGAGCACTGTGTTTGGTACCTCTCGTCCTCCGGGATGGCCGCTGGGAGGGCAGCCAGCACCAGGATCAAGAGGAACGGGCTGAGGACAGACCACTGCAATACCCCGGACGTCAAGAGCCCAGGGCTGCAGGTGGTCCGGCCAACTCGCACACGGAGGGTCCTCCCTGTGAGGAACTGCGTGATGAAACGTCGAAGGCAGCCCACAATGCCAAGCGCATCCAGAGCATTCTCAATGACCACATAAGGCAGGCTATCTAAAGCACTCTGGACATCCAGTAGGACCAGCAGGGCCACGTCGCCCCTGTTTCTCGCATCCTCCAGGGTGGAGACCACGTCCTCGATAGAGTCAGCCGTGCAGCGGTAGCGTCGGAACCCTGTCTGCTGCTCTGGCATGAAGTTCATCGCCCCTGCAATCCATCTGAGGCGGGGCAGGACCAAGGCCTCCATGAGTTTACAAGAGGAAGTGGGTCAGTGAGACGGGCTGGTGCGATGTAATGGACGACGCGGGACGGCCAGGTTTCCGCACGGGCACCACCACCGCCGTCTGCCAGGTCTCCGGAAGTACTCCAGTCCGCCAGGCCTCGTTCATGGCTCCCAGCAGTCGCCGCCGGCCAGCATCGTCCAGGTTCCTAGTATCTGGTAGGTAATGCCGTCGGCTCCCGGGGCACTGCAACGCTTTGTCCGTGCCAGGGCTGCATTGAGCTCGTGTGCAATGATGGACTCCCTGCAGAAGGCCTCGATCTGACTTGCGGCCCAGGCGGGATGATGACCTTGCGGAAGGCCGGGAGCTCTTTGGTCAGGGACTGCAGCAGGCTGCGCCACCGCCACCACAAAGAACTGGTCTGCAAGCTGTTCCGCCAGCGCGTCCTCCCTTAAGTTCATTGCGATGGCGGCCGTTAGGACAAGTTGCCGCAACGATGGCCCAGAGATGAGAGACCCAAGTACTCGCCAGGCCTTGGCACCTCCCTTGCTCTTGCCAACGGTGCACCAGATGCCCTGTCATCCCTGCCGCCAGCGCTGGTTGGCGTGCCCTCGGCAGGCAGCGTTAAGGCGGTTGAACTCTGTGCGGCTGCCTCCACGAAGGTACGTTCGTTCTGGCCGTCGCCTCGTCCCTCGTAGGTTGAGGTGGTGGATGTCTCGTACCGACTGGTTCACTGTCACTGTTGTGACGATGGTGGCTGCTTCTGCCGCCCTTGCCATGGCCCCGAAGAAGTCTCGGTGCCCCATGGGATCGTCCAGGTGCTGCCGGTAGATCCTCCAGTCGGCCACCTCGCACCGCCATGATCTAGGGACCTCTCCACCCACTGGAGTGACGTGGATGGGTAGGTGGTCTGATCCCCAGGAGTCGGCCGCTGTGGCCCAGCCGTAGCATACCCCTGGAGTGGCCAGGGTGACACTATGACAGTTGGGGACGCCCTGGCGAGCCGCTGGATATGTGTGAAGGACCCGGTGTTGAGGACCTGGAGCCCCAGCCTGTGGACGACATCCATTAGGTCCTTCCCGCGACGACAGTTGCTGCGGCTTCCCTAGGCTGATTGGTGTGTATTCATGTCACCGCACAGGAGGTAGTGCCGCCCAAGCCGTGGGGTCAATCTGGTCAGCATGGTGGCGTCGCAGGGTGGACGCGGACGGATGTAGACGGAAGCCACCGTCGTGTGCACTCCCCAGAGTCGCACCGTCACCGCACAGCACTCCAGTGGTCCCCCTGTTGCACAGGGGTCATTCCACGCCAAACGTCCCAGACATTGCGCTCGACCCTCTCCAATTGTATTGTAAAAAATTGTGGACGTTCATATCAGTGCACTATTTGCCCTCGGAAAGTATTTTTTGGAAGAAAAATTTTTCTTGTCTGTTACAGTGATTTGAATTTTGCCGTAGTGGGTGAAACATAGGTTGCGAAAAAATATTCTAAAAAATACAATACTTTACGGAACGCCTTAAATATCCGCTGTTTACTTGAAAAGGAATGGCACTATCTTATTATCACCCATTGACTACCACTACTTTGCCTCACGATGTGCTTTGTAGTGAAGCAATGCTGCAATTCTGCGCCCAATTTGATTATTTTTTAAAAATTCTACGTATATTACAGACAAAATAGGACTATATCACATGGCTGGATAGTTGGCAGTAAGCGTGTCAAAAAAGTATTGAAGTCGATGACCGAGTAGTTTCGAAGTGGAAGGGGCGCAAACATTGAAAAATGCGTGAAATGCTCCACGTTCAGGCACATGTAGAGTGGTGATGCAGTCTAAGTAAAAATGCACGCTTGGTCTCGTTGGGAAGAGTAGACAAAGGAGATTTATTTGTGAAAGTTTCATCAGAGTGTTTTTTTTTTGTTTTTGGGGAGAAACAAAAATTTATGTTGAGCGTTCGCGGCGTCCCTGGGCGCGGGCCCGTATGTCCGCTTCACTGCGCCGCCACTGTTCCTTGGGGCAACGGAAGTATGCAGCGCCCACGCGGGTGGCAAGATCGTGTGCTGCTTTGAGTTTTCACGTTGCTGAAAACTTGCAAACAGTGTATATGGCTGCCAGAATGTTATGGAGGGGCACTAAAGGCTGCCGGTTAGTAGTCGGAGCAGAGCACGATTTCCTTGCCACGTCACTGCATGCACACGTACGACAGGCGCAGAGCTTGGGTTGTGTTTTCGATCTCTGCGGAAGTTGCAGTTCTTACTTCCGTTGCCGACGTATGGTGTTCGCCACTTGAAATGCCTGTGTTGCTGAGTAGGTGGTGAGCCCGGCATTAAGAGTGGTCAGTGATGATGGCACGAAAAGGTGAAACGTGCGCGTACCTTTGAGGGAGATTGTAGACTCAAACCTTGCTGAGAGCTCAACTTTCTGCCACGCTGCATGCGATGATTTCTTCTTAGTAATCGCCTTGCGATTACTAAGCGAAGGCGACAGACATTTAAAAGGACGAAGCCGCCTTAAAGGCGGCTTCGTCCTTTTGTATATTTATCGCTTTCGGTTTCCGTTGTACAGGCTCTCCTTCTAAAATATGACACGATAGCAGTATACTCACCATTCGCAATGTTTATCTTACGCGCTGCCAAGGGATGCGGCCGAAAGACGAACCTTCGAGTGCCGCGTGCTCGCTCGGCGACGCGATCACCGGAGCAAAGTTCACCTCTGCCGAAATTCCGAGCGTAAGAATACGTAGCACCATTCGGCTCCGAGGTACGAATGGCGTGAGTCACGTTCAAGCGAACTGCCCATAAAAAAGAATTATAAGTGTATTCCCGGTGCCTGTTAGCTACTTTTATTATATAATAATATATTTTAAACGAACCATCACTCGTTTTCCCTGAAACTTCGACGGCGGCACTGCGGAAAGCCGAAGAATGCGTGTCGAAACGTGAAAACTCACAGCAGCACACGATCGTGCCACCCGCATGGGCGCTGCATACTTCCGTTGCCCCAAGGAACAGTGGCGGCGCAGTGAAGCGGACTTACGGGTCCGCGCCCAGGCACGCCGCGAACGGTCAACATAAATTTTTGTTTCTCGCTAAAAACAAAAAACACTCCGATGAAACTTTCACAAATAAATCTCCTTTGTTTACCCTTCCCAACGAGACCAAGCGTGCATTTTTTCTTGGACTGCATCACCACTCTACATGTGCCTGAACGTGGAGCATTTCACACATTTTTCAATGTTTGCGCCCCTTCCACTTCGAAACTACTCGGTCATCGACTTCAATACTTTTTTGACACGCTTACTGCCAACTATCCAGCCATGTGATTTAGTCCTATTTTGTCTGTAATATTCGTAGAATTTTTTAAAAATAATCAAAATGGGCGCAGAATTGCAGCATTGCTTCACCACAAAGCAAATCGCGAGACAAAGTAGTGGTAGTCAATGGGCGATAATATGATAGTGCCATTCCTTTTCAAGTAAACAGCAGATATTTAAGGCGGTCCGTAAAGTATTGTATTTTTTAGAGTATTTTTTCGCAACCTATGTTTCACCCACTACGGCAAAATTCAAATCACTGTAACAGACAAGAAAAATTTTTTTTCCAAAAAATACTTTCCGAGGGCAAATAGTGCACTGATATGAACGTCCACAATTTTTTACAATACAATTGGAGAGGGTCGAGCGCAATGTCTGGGACGTTTGGCGTGGAATGACCCACAGGCCACGTCGACCACCACGTGAGGGAGTTCGCGTCGGACGTACACTGCCACGCGTGGTTCGTCCTGGGGGTAGGTACTACCCAGGCATGGAGTGGCCCCAAAGGAGTCAACAGTGCGCGACGTGGCTCCATTGTAGCCAACGTAAACAGGGAGCCGCAGGTCCAAGGCAGTCGCCCTAACCTCCTGTACTGCCAGAACGTCGTAGTCGTGCTGCTGGAGGTGTTGGGAGAGATCTGCCTTTCGTAATCGCAGCGAGAGGGCATTCCACTGCAGCACGTTTGGGCGGCAGCGGCGATTCCGGCTTGGGAGGGAATCAGCCATGCTGGGAGGTGGGAGCCAGGGAAGCCACCGCCTGTTGGTAGATGGCGTGTAGTTGGTGGGCAGCGGACACCTGGGTGCAGGCGAACTGCATGGCCATCAGGACGGTACGCACCATGTGGTTCACAGCCTCCTGGTTCTCAGTCGAAACCGCAAGTCCAGGTCGCGCTGGAACTGCTGCAGGCAGGACCACGGCATTAGCAGCAGGCGTACGGGCTCGTGCAGAGAAGACCACGGCAGAAGCAGCAGGACCATGAGCAGCGGACTGGGGTGCGCTCGGGCCGGTAGGTGCCGCTGCAGGTGGTGGTCGGTGAGAGGCCCGGGGTGTCGGGGCAGCAGGCTTGCTCACGCCTTGGAGGATGCTGGCATAGGACGGGGCCACCCGTACGAGGTCCCGATCCGTACGAGTCTCCTCACGTACCGCGGCCCGGACCACCCGCCGAGAAAGTGCTGTAGTGGAGGAGGCCATGATGGTGGCCGCCCGTCTCTCCTGCTGCCAGCGAGGACAGGCTGGAGTGTTGGCGGGATGGGCGCCGCTGCATTTGACGCAGCGTGGCCGTTGGCATTCCCAGTCCTTCGGGTGGGGGCGACCACATCGGATGCAGCTGTTTGGCCAACTGCATGACTCCTTCACGTGGCCGAAGCGGCCGCACTGCCTGCACTGCAGCGGCCGGGGGCGGGCCGCCACACCGTGACGCGTACCCTGAGCAGGGACACCTGCTCCGGGGGGACTCGGCCCTCGAAGCGTAGGGAGACGGTACGGCCCTCCCTTGAAGCAGACAGCACCGGCACTGGCGACTGAATGGCTGGCAGCAGGCTGTCACCCGCTGGCTCCCCATCCACACCGTGGAGGAGTCCCGTGCTCGTCCGGCGGTCAGCCGGCTCCCGGGCTGCCACAGGGAGCCGGCTGAAACACCGTGACAGCAAGGAGCTGCTCCAAGCACTCCCTCGACGTCACATCTGCTGCCACGATGTTCCGCTTGTGGTTGACTCTGATGTCAGCCACCCCAGGTCGCCCAGAGAGAGCCTCAGCCAAGGTCAAGCAGGGGAGGCCTCGGAACGAGCCCCCTGGAGCTGAGGGCCGGAAGAGCACGGTCCCCATGACCTCAGGGTTCACAGGCAGAGCGGCAGAGTCAATGCGCCTGGCTCTGCGTTGAGCAGCCCTGGATTTCACAACCTGGAAGGTCACCTCGTCCTCCGGCAGGCTGGCTGAGGGGGGGGGGGAGACCACAGGCACCGGGACAGGAGCAGCGGATAGATACTGTTTAGATAGATACTGTTTATTTCATGTTGTATATACTGATAAACACTTACCGGACCTGTAGCCAGAGGCTAGTTGTAGGTCCGAAAAAAAAGAATATATAGGAAATCCTAACACCGCATGGAATAGAAAGAAAAAAACAGCAGTTGTAACATTTGCAATGAACAAAAAATGTCATTGTTGATTTCACAAATCAATAGTAAGTGAAAGAACCAATAATTAATATTTATTGCAGTCCCAAACAATAAGGTAGGGGCTACGCACAGATACGTTGAAAAGGTACTGTGACATATACAAAAAAATAAGAAGTGCATATCTATCAAACCTTTATCAGGCAAGATATGTCTATTAAAGAGCAAAACGCGTACATATTGTGCAAATGAACAAAACGGGAGAAATACGGCTTTTTTGTTATAGTAATACAACACTATCACGTGAACGTAATTGCACGGTATCAGCAGTAAAATTTATAATTCCTTTAGAACTAACAAGGTATCTATAATTTACTCTATCCCTAACAAAGAAAGAAAATATTGTTTCAGGGCGCTAGGGAAGTTCACAGAGTTAATGATTACCGCTGGGAGCCTGTTCCAGGTCTTAATTCCTGTGAACTGAAGCATGCGTTCACCATGGATGACATCTCTGTGGGTACAGAGACAGCAGGAGGTGCGCGATGTCTCTCGGAAAGTGAAGAGGCAGCAGCAGCAGCCCCTGTGGAGCCAGCTGCAGCTTTCCGCTTGCCTTTCTTCTTTTGTAGCGTTAGCTACCCTTGGCTAGCCGGAGCCGATTTCGCATGGAGGGTCATGAGCCGTGCTGTGCATGCGCGAGGATCAGTGATGTCACACAGCTGGGTCACTGGAGCGGGCATCTCACGCACTCTCTGACACCACCACGCGTGGCTCGCCGCTGCTGGTCTGCGCGTTCGGGAGGAGTGGCGTCTAGGCGCAGCAGACACGCTGGCGCCGGCGCGCGCAGACTCCGCCACCGCCGCGCGCGGCTCGCCGCTGCTGGTCTGCGCCCCATTCGAGAGGAGTGGCGTCGTAGCCATAGACACAGTGGTGCCAGCGCGCGCACAGTTATTCGCCTTTGCTGTGCAGTCGCCGTCTGACACTGCGCTGGGGCCGCTTGATAGCGCCTCTGACTGGCGTTTGCAGGTGGGTAACGCCATGGAGAATGAGAGCGCAAATGCTGCTCGATGGCGCAGAACAGCCGAGAAGCATGTCTAATCGGATCCGGAAGTAGTTGCCTGGCAATTATCGTTTCAGCGTACGAAGAATGAACAGAAGAAGGCTAATAATCCTAGACAATCTGGAAAGCTAAGAATAATCAGCTGAACCTTTGCTAACGCTACGTATATCCTGGCATAGCCGAGCTAAGCCACTCGAAATTTTTTTCTTCCTCCGAGGGTTCGGGGGGGGGGGAGGCAGAAGAACGAGCCGGGGCCTTCAGGAAGGCCGCCGAGTGTGGAGGAGGGGCTGATTCATCGTCCATGTTCTCGGTGGTTGCCTCCAGGCCAGCTGACTCGTCCGCCACAATAGCAGCCATGGCAGGAGGCTTGGCTGCAGGCTCGATGGTTGGGGAAGTGGTGGTGGCTTCAGGAGGTGAAGCCATGGTGTTGCCGGAGGCCCCGCCATCTGCCGGAGATGAGTTCGAGGTGGCGGCTCACTCCTCCAACTGCAAGGGGTCCCAGCTGTCACTGGTGGAATCATCCAGCAGAGAAGGAGCAGTGGGGACCAACTTGTGAGATCCAGAAGACTCGTCGTCGCTGCTTTCCTCACGCTGGCACTTTCGCGACACGCACAAGTCCATTTTTTCGTCCGCCGTGGGTGGGGGCATAGGGAACAGGGCAGCAGCCGCGTCATCGCGACTCTCGACAGGGCTGCAACTCAGGGTAGCAGTAGTAGGTGCAGCCACGACTACAGCAGTGGAGCCGCAAGCAGCCGCTTTCTCCTCCCGTCTTTTCCTGAGGTCGTTCTTCATCTCGGTCGACGGCGTGGGCCGGGCGCAGTCAGTGGAGGAAAATTAAGCTCGCGCTGCCAGTCGTCGACAGATGTTGGAGTCCTTTGCTCAAGCTCTATCCTGGCGCTGAGCTCCGCGTCCAGCGCGGATGGTGTCTTCGCCACGAGAGACAAGCTCGCGTGACGCCGGTGCGTCGCACGTGGAGGCCGCTGAGAAGGGGCCGTGAACGTCGCCATTACAGCGGCGTCCCAGCACACAATCTTCGTACTATACGTGCGTGTCTGCACGTGCTGCTCGGCACCTGCGAAGCTTACACCGAACTCGTCGGACGACCGTTCAGGGGACTACCGAGAAATCTTTGATTGCAAGACGGCATGGAGGCCCTTAGACCTGCCATGGCACAATCCGATCGGCACCGGGGCAGCATGCGATGCACTCCGCTAAACTCGCGCTGGCCTTGTTGTGTTCTCTCCGCCTTTTAAATGGGAAGCATTTCTTAGCGAACTTCTGCGACTGTGAGTGCATCTATCTATCTATCTATCTATCTATCTATCTATCTATCTATCTATCTATCTATCTATCTATCTATCTATCTATCTATCTATCTATCTATCTATCTATCTATCTATCTATCTATCTATCTATCTATCTATCTATCTATCTATCTATCTATCTATCTATCTATCTATCTATCTATCTATCTATCCGCCTACGACTTTGTGCTCTCCTGACCATTTCGTTAACGTTATGTATAGCAAAAGTGGTATGGCATAACATGACTGTATGACGAACATAAAGGACAGGTCATAACATGAAAATCATGCCATGCATGTCATGATTGGCATGATTTACATGCCACGGTTTTGGTGATCTTGCGGCCGTTTCGTTCATTTGATATATACCAAAATTGGTATGACGTGACAAGAGTGCATGACAAACATAAGCGACAGGTCCTATCATGCAAATCATGGCACGGATGTCATGTACAGCATGGTTTACATGACATCGTCTCCCGGCGCTCGAAGGCGTTTAATTAGACGGATATATAGCAAAATTGATACGACGAGACGTTTCTGTATGGCGAACATAAATGACATGTGGTAACGTGAAAATCATGACGTATGACATATACTCCATGATATTCATGCCCCGCTCATGGTGCGCTTGCGGCCGTTTCGCTATCTTGACATGTACCAGATTTGGTATTCCACGACGTCACTGTATGAAGAACATAAATTGCAGGTGGTAACATGAAAACCATGATATGCCTCTCATGTACAACATGATTTACATGCCATGCTCATGGTCCGCTCGCGGCTGTTTCGCTAGATTGATCTACATCAAAATTGGTGTTGCTTGACGTGCCTGTACGACGAACATAAATGGCAGCTGGAAACATGACAATCATGACATGAATGTCATCTAGAGCATGATTTACAAGCCACGCTCATGGCGCACTAGCGGCCGGTTGGCTAGCTTGGTATACCCCAAAATTGGCATTTCGTGACGTGACTGTGTGATGACCATAAATGGCAGGTGGTAACATGACAATCATGACATGAATGTCATGTAGAGCATGATTTGCAAGCCATGCTCATAGTGCACTAACGGCCGGTTCGCTAGCTTGGTATACGTCAAAATTGGTATTTCGTGACGTGACTGTATGATGAACATAAATGGAAAGGTGGTAACATGACAATGATGTCATGAATGTCATGTAGAGCATGCTTTACAAGCCACGCTCATGGGGCGCTAGCGGCCGGTTCGCTAGCCTGGTATACCCCTAAAATTGTATTCTCTGACGTGACTGTATGACGAACATAAATGACAGGTGGTAACACGACAATCATGATATAAATGTCATGTAGAGCATGATTTACAAGCCACGCTCATGATACCCTAGCGGCCGGTTCGCTAGCTTGGTATACCCCAAAACTGGTATTTCGTTACGTGACTGTATAATCAACATAAACGACAGGTGGTAACATGCAAATCATGATATGATGTCATGTAGGGCATGATTTACATGCCACGCTCATGGTGCGCTAGCGGCCATTTCGCTGACTTGATGTACACCAAAACTGGTATTGCGTGACGTGACTGTACGACGAACATAATTGACAGTTGGTAACGTAAAAATTATGACATGCATGTCGTGGAGGGCTTGATTTACATGCCACGCTCATGGTGCGCTAGCGGCCACTTCGCTGACTTGATGTACACCAAAACTGGTATTGCGTGACGTGACTGTACGACGAACATAATTGACAGTTGGTAACGTAAAAATTATGACATGCATGTCGTGGAGGGCTTGATTTACATGCCACGCTCATGGTCTGCTCGCGGCTGTTTCGCTAGCTTGACATAAACCAATATTGTTATCGCTCGACACGACTGTATGATGAGCACTAATGGCAAGTGGTGACATGACAATTATCACATGCACTTCATGTATAGCATGATTTACATGCCACGCTCATGGTGCGCTCGCGGCCGTTTCCCTGGCTTGATATAACCAAAACTGGTATTGCGTGACGTAAGTGTACGACGAACAGAAATGACATGTCATGCATTGTATATAGCAGAGTATACGTTCAGTATATGAAAGATTGTACATACATGCATCCATGACAAACATGGGGTATACGGTGAACTAGATGGCATGACGTGTACGACTTGATTTTCCTCAGGGAGAGGCAAGGCGATGTATGCAGCTCTCTGCTGGCTGCTTCGCATTACATCGATTCCCACGGTGCGTGGGATCTGCCAGATTTTATTGCGATAGCAATTATATGGACTGTCTCGGCTGAATTTTGCCGTCGCCGCTGTCATGCACCGTATATGTATAAGTACGTATATATATATAAAAGCCCCAAAGAAAAATAATTCAGAAAAACGCTTCCGAAGCGCGGAATGGATCCAGGGATCTCTTGCTCCGCAGCGAGTGGCGCTAACCACTACGCCACGAAACGCAGATCCTCCACGTAGCTAACAGCGAGCGTTATATACACACCCTTTACCGCTGGACCGACTCAGAGACGGCAGGCGCTTATAAGCGTTTCTTCATTACCAGCGAGATGGTTGAGGCGAGATGCGAGGTGGCGAGATGGCTTTAAATGCGTCTGTCGCGCTAGGAGCGCGACAGACGCATTTAAAAGTCGTCGGCGAGCTCACTCGCTTCTTATATTTGCGCAGGGAGAACCTTGCCCTTCCGCTGTCTGCTCGCGCGGTTTTCTCGTGCTGAGGGGAAGAGGGATGTTTCACGCTTTCACCGTAATGTCCGCGCTCATGTTACGGAGCGTACGAAAGTCACTCGAGCTCAAGGGACACCGCTAAACGAACAAACAGAAGGTGAGCGCGAACTATCAAGTGTCACAGCTCGACACTTGAAACACGCTAGTTTCCTTCGCTGCTTCGGCCGCCTTTGCAACAGGAGCGCAGTTCAAACAGAGAGTATCCATTGGAGAGCCTCACTTCGTATAGCATTAGTTTCTTGCTATCGCATTCACTGCTTTGCCCTTGCGGCGAGACTGTGACTTTTTTTTTTTCTCCGAAGCGCGCTGCTTTCCACGGAGATCCCAAGGCTGGGAAAGCCAGCCAGATAACGGCTACGTTGTGTCGGCAGGCTCGAAGGAATGCATGGGAGAACGCGTTCGGCGTGGTTCACGCGCTGACATAACCGCCGAGGAATGCACACCTGCGTGCAGGTATGTGCAGGACGCTCCCGCACCTCCTTTTCGGGGAATGCCGGCCCGATCACAACAACGAGGTGAAGAGCTATTATCCTTTCAGTCAGTTGCAAGCATGTGAATCCTGTTTCTTGCACAGTCTTTATGCGTGTTCTAGGCCGTCATTTTGTAGCCATCCGTCTTCCTCACTAAATAGTAGTAACTGCATGACATTTGCTCTTAACAAGGACCTCATCTTGCCCAGCCCTAACTAACGACGGGAAACAAACAGTACAAGTGACTGCTTTTCATTTACGAAACTCACTATCATCAATTTAAAAAGAATTTACTACAATAACTGATTGCAGAACTCATTATAGGACACAACACACACACGAATGCACGTGTGCATATGTGTGTGGTGCACGTGTTGTGTCCCTTTATCATCATCCCAGTCTTGCTTCGGTGCTAAAAATTCATTACTATACGTGCGTGCGTGCGTGCGTGTGTCCTTGTGTTTGTAGGTGTACTTGTGTACTTGTGTTTGTAGGTGTACTTCCACTGATAAAGGGAACACTCCAATGAGCGCATTTCATCTTGCTGGTCCTCCAACAGGATGTGGACAGGCAAACATTGTTCATACACTGCACGAGTCTGTCAAAAAAAGGCTGAACTGTCAACCACCAGTACTTTTATGCAAATTTAAGCCACTATTTTTTTGCAAGAGAGCAAAATCCAAACATGCCCTGCACGCAAGTGTTCCCTTTAACAGTGGACTCGTCTGTACGTGCGCGAGCACGTTGAGTTTGTGCGTGTCTGTGTGTGCATGCACGTCTGCAACAGTGTGTGTGTGTGCGTATACGTCTGTGTGTTCGCGTGCTTGTGTGCATGTGTATATGTATGTGTACGTGCGTACGCGTACCTGCCATCGTGCACGTGTGCATGTGCTTGTGTGTGCGCGCACACACACACACATGATGACATATCGACGTGATCATTATTACGTATGAATGAATGTTTGTTTAATGTATGGCATTGGCTGGGAGAATCGGAACTGGGAGAATCGGAAAAGATGCATATTTATTAATAAGGCGCACAGACAGCGCTCCTCCTGTATCCTCTCCACCTCTGTGTATTCCGCTGCATTTTAAAATAATAAATGTGCCTCATACATTGTGACTGGCGAGACAAATTTCACATAAACAGCGAGGCATCAGCAAGCCTGCACGAATATAACAGTGGGCACGCTTACGTGACACCATGTTCACGCCTACGTGAACATAGTAGACACCTGTCGCATGCAGGGCCCTTTCCTTGCAGGTCGTTTCGCAAGATCTCATAAGATTACGTAAAGGCACTTGCTTTCGCATCCACTGCTTCAAAAGGGCATGCTGCTTTACACTTGCAAATAGACGGAGCTGCAAGACGGTATTCCGGGACAACTCACAGCCCTCAGCAGAAACGTGACCCTCACGGCTCACATCTGCCGAACGAAAACATTCAGGCTTTCTAACAGCCATTGTTTACCGCGACATCTGAGAGGTATTCATTTTGGCCTGCTTCTTGTAAGGTTCACAGGCATGCTTGCAACGCCAGACATCAGAAAAATAGATAGATAGATAGATAGATAGATAGATAGATAGATAGATAGATAGATAGATAGATAGATAGATAGATAGATAGATAGATAGATAGATAGATAGATAGATAGATAGATAGATAGATAGATAGATAGATAGATAGATAGATAGATAGATAGATAGATAGATAGATTCAGGACAGTAAGCACGCACTTTAATGAAACGCATGGCTTTCCTCTGTAGAAGAATTGAATTTCATAACAGTTGCTATTCGTCGTATTGCCACTCTACTTATGGCCATTTGTTGCCACATGTTCGCATGCACTGAAACAACGACGGAGATCGCAATCACCTGCCATTACAAGGTACGAAAGAGGTGTGGCCGTCATGCCCGATTAATCGCAATTTGAAGCGTGACTGGCTCATGTGACATGTCTGTCAGCGGGTATAACGAGTTGCGGCCACAATAACGTCGATAATGTTGGGGATGTTTCAATAAAATGGAACAGGCCGTAATGTACGCAACGTACACAACGTGGTTGACATGCCACAGTGACGAGTCACGAAGTGCCAAACGAGACTGCCTAAAATCATAAACGCTACATGAGGCTCTATCGAATATTTGTATTTAACGGCAATAACAACAATGTTTATGAAAGTCAGACAGCATAGTTTACCAGCAAGGCCGTGGGAACAGTCTTTATAGTGAATTATCTACTTTGCAGGCTTTCGAAATGTAAAAAAAAAGAAACTCTGTTAGTGCATTATTTTTTTATTGCAATAGCACTTATATATGGACACTCTCGACGTGCTTCTGCCGTCACCGTCGCCGTCATTTTCCGACTGAAGTCCAAATTGATAACATCACCCCGCGCATCGTACGTTCTATCCGCGAGTAAAAGCTCGCGAGCGCTGGCGACGAACGCGGCTGAAGCGGAGATGAAACGAGCCCGCCGTCTCAATCGTACGGAGGGCACATGTGATAACATCACCCCGATTGCGAGGCCCGCTGTCGATTGCTCATCAGACAGAGAGGAAACGCCCCGCCCGTCTTTCGTAAGGAGCATGAAGGGACGCCAGGGGAGGGAAGGGGTGGGGCTGTGTCGCTCAAAGGGTGCGGTCAACAGCCATTAGGAGACGGTTCGTAAACTTGTTGTGCTCTCAACGCTTACTTCACGTTGAAGCGACAGACAGCACGAAAGCCGCTTCGCTTCCTGGAGCGGCCGGATTCCCAGCGCTTTGTAGAGTTACGTGAGATCGAATCCTAAAGGAGTGAGCTGCTTGACTTACTTTGTATGTTATTCTAATTTGTTGGCATGGCATTCATTGCTACATCAACATTCATTACCACGAGGCACAAGAAATACCTAATATTGCCGCAGCTCCGGCAAGCAGTGTTGAATTTCGATTTCCAGCCTGTTCTAAAACGCGCTAACAACATGTTCTGTACCGTTCGATCCAATACGGTCACAAGTTGCTGTGCAGTTTAAAGTTTTAACACGAAAGTGTTTTATGCCGGGGTCCACCACGGCTCCAGTGACGTATTTCCGTCACAGATATGACGTTGTAAAATGTAAAGATTAATAGATGGTAAAGAAAAAAACTAGAAGATGAAGTTCCATTACCGGGAGTCGAGCTTACGCCCGTCAATCAGCAGCGCGCGGCGCGAAACGATTCGGCCACACCAAGGAGGTTGAAAAAAAACTTCTGGAGTGGAGGCGGCGAGCCGCCGCTGAAGCCGACGACCGCCATATTGCTCCGGGCAGAAAACGTGTCGGTCGTCGCTTGAGCCCGCGCGGTAGTTCCACAGATGGCGAATTTCTCCGCACCTTTGGTGACAAGCGAGTGTTGTGGATGTCTCACTTGTTGGACTGCGATCTACTCGATAACCACATTTACAATTTGTCGAAGATTACCAAGCTGTATATAAAAAACGCCGGGCCTGCGCGCAGCACAGTCACAGCGAAAGCTGGAAGAGCGGCCTTTCTAGAGCCCGTTCTAAACTCTCTTGGGGAAACTAATACAAGTACACTTTCAAGGTACCCACTACGTCGCAAATCATAATTTTTGTGAAGTACGGAAGCAATCACTATGCCATTATTCGTCTTTCTGCGGATAAGCGAGGTGCCGCTACACATCTGTAAGGCATTATGTGAACTTTGTTGATGCTGCCTGTGGTTCCTGGATGAAGAATTATGGCTGAGCCTTTTGTAATGGATTTGAAGCAATTAACGATCCGGTCACTCGTTGCGCAATTAGCATTATGTGACGCCTGGTCGTTATTTTACTCTTCTGACACGCTATATTACACTTTTAACGCTATTCCTTGCCCGACATGACGCCTGTAAGGATGTTTTTGCAAAGGAGTTCCAGTCACTAGCGTGGCTCTGTGGTAGACTACTCGACTGCCATGGAGAGGACCCGGGTTTAAATCCCATATGAGCCTGTTTATTTTTATTTATTTCATTTTTCTTATTTCGCACGATAGTAGTTACGGACACCGGCGGCGGCAGCGGACAACCATCCCACAGCTGTTGTGATTTGATAAAAGCTTTCGCTGTAAAATCAGGCTTCACCCCATTTCAAAAGAAATCAACCGGAAGAAAATTCGGCAGATCCCACGCGTTGTGGGAATCTGTTTCATGCGAAGCAGTCAGCGAGTACTGCTGTGCTGTATTTTATGGCTTTGAGCCAAGCGTTACGAGGTGCATCAACGTGTTTTTGTAAGTGCAGTAGCTGTGTGCACATCGTGGGCTTACAAGGCACGTCAACACTGGCGTTTAAACGGTAACTTTGAGGTGCAACGTAACGTCAGCCCTCACGTTAGAACACACACGTCAGTATTATCGAAACTAAGTGCACATTATGGTGCAACCATGTGGATATCATACGTAACTTTCGTTAATATATTCCTCTGGGTCGAGCAATGCTTCAATATAGCGTGCTGAAACATAGGAATATAAATGTAATGTTTATTACACTACTATAAAAGCGGAGCCAACACTGGAACCGCAGACGTTAATCTGATATGACGCCTGTATCGTAGGAGTACATACGTACTGTGCATTGCTTTCTTGCAAAATTAGATAGCCAGCACCACAACCACACTTGACGTTGCACAGACATTACGCCTGTTTTTCCGAACCAGTCTACATACCCGACGTACCTTTGTGGTAGAATACTTGATTGCCACGCAGAATGCTTGGGTTAGATTCCTGCTGTGATCTTAATATTTATTCTTTCCATTCGTCGGGTCAACGCTGCCGATGTCGGTTTTTCTTAACGCTCTCGCATTTAAAGTACCAATGTCTGTTCTCGCGGTTCCTGGGTAGATATAAACTGTCAATCACATGTGGCGCATACCCGTACACCACGGCCAGTGGTAAACGGCTATGTGCCACACGTGTCTGGAGGAAAGGGTTTGACGACCTACGCGACAGAATTTTCCCGTTATTCATGTCATGATACGACAGCCATATCCGTCCAATCCTCTTACCCTCCCATGCCGATTTTGGTCTGCACCAAGTAAAGGAGGCGATCATGAGAGCACCTCGGCGTAGGTGGCTAGGCAGATAGATTCGTAGATAAAAACGCTGAATGTGCCAAAGGTTCGCTAAGAAATGCCTCGCATTTAAAACTCCCAGAGCGGAGTAAGAACACGGCTGACAATTAAGGACTGTTATTTTGAAAAAAATTATAGACGAGTGTAAACAAGAGCTGCAGCAAGCTAGTCAATTAATCTGCTTTCGTATCTCTTCTTTTGCTGTGTTTACTTTTTAAGGGTGCGTGTTTCATATGGTTAGTTTCGTGATTGTCTGCATTATGCGTAAACCAGAGCAGCAGCGAACTGGTCAACTAGTTTGCTTTTGTATCTTTTCTTTTGCTGTGTTTAGTTTTTAAGGACGCGTGTTTCATACGCTTAGTTTCGTGATTGTGTGCATTAGATGCATTTTGAAGTTATTTTCGATTTGTTGCTTTATCGATTCATGTATAAACCACATTGTATATTCTTCTTTTTTCTTTTGAAATTGTGTAAAAGCCGGGGGTGAATAAAATTTTATGTACCACTTATTAACTCCTCCATGTGCTTCATTTCGGGAATGCTGGAAGCGAATTCTACATGTTATCAGGCACGCTTCAGCCCATGTATTATGGTGGAAAAAACTGCCTTCTTCAATCCTGCAGGACAACAAAAAAATTCGGCCAAATAAGTCACACTAACTATCCAGTTCTCACGCTGAAACGCCCCCGCGGAAGCTCACAATTACGCTGTCCGTGCTCAAGCTGCGCTGCCTCTTGCCCGGAGCAAAATGGCTGCCAACCGGTTTCCCAGGCTTCACCCGCTCGCGTGGGCGCGTATAGGGGACCTCCACTCCAGAAGTTTTTTTTAAACCTCCTTGGGCCACACACGGCACGTTCTTTGCCATGCTAACGGCGAGCTATTTATATACACCATTTGCCGGTAGCGGTATTCAGAGATCGGTGGTACATCAGCGTGGGTCATTCCTTGCCAAATCATCCAGCGTTTTTCCGACCATCACAGATATGGCTGCAAAAATTTCCACGTCTTTCTTGGAGGTTGAAACTCGTTTTGCTCGTTTATTTCTGTTGGCAAAAATTTTCCCACCTATTTGTGTGAGTGTAGTTTTGCGCCAACTGGGCTAAAGGGCATCAAACAACAATTTTTTTCAAAGGACGTTTATGGGATACACTCCATAAAATGGTATTTCTGGCAAGCTAATGAAGTGATGTAACTGTAAAAATAATGACTTATTTATGTATATCGACTCTTCGAGGGCTTTTCGCACGAGATAAATTGAATAATGTTGCAAAGTTTGATATTTTTTTCCAGAAACAAGGCAAACTCAAAGGGTAGCAATGAATTATATATTGGTGGCCTGTTCAACATAATACAAAAGAAAAATAATTTAGTCGCTGAAGGTGGAGCAGATCGTCTGAAAAAAAGTTGCAAATTTCACTTTTTTTGATGCAGACGTCAAACATGGTACTGTCTATAAAGCAATGGAAAAGGAAATGGGGTTGCTTTATAGACAGCACCATGTTTTACGTCTGCATCCCAGGTCAGTGGGCATGGGCTGAAGATTGCCGTTGTGAGTGCTTCATGCCGCTTGAGTTACGTCGGCGAAAAGCTGGTGGAGATACAAAAGTTCAAAAAAACATTTCTCAAGTTAAAAAAATAATACCCTTTTCTAACTTTTCGTATGTTCAGCTAATACATAGAGCTTTCAAATGAAGTATCGTGCATATTTTTAGTGCGACCACCAAGGCAAGTTTTTTGATGCTGAATACAGAGCTTTTGTCAAAAAACATGGTTGATCCCTCCGTCATAGGAATCGGAATAACACGAAAGTAAAACGTGTCCTTACGGAATTAGTTGAATGTTTCTTATACATATATATGGGAGGGCTTGCACAATGTATATAGTTGTCTAGCAGCTATAGCACCGTTTAAGGTCGATGCACCCACTTTGATGCTTAGTGGTTCATCTCCATCTCGACGACTAACGTACACGTTCAATGATTAACACCAGGGCCGGACTAGAGCGAAACGCAAAGCGCGTCGCGCCGCCCCTGTAGCCCGGCGCGATTTTTCTCAGGTGGAGCGTAAGCGGGGAACGCGGTGCTACAGCCAGGTGAGGCAGGCGCGCGTCGCAGATGTATTTTTGCTTTGGATTAGCGTGATGCGATGAGCGAGACCGACGCTCTTACAACGCTTGGGCTAAGATCGCGACCTCACGGTGTGTTAAGGCATTGACAAAATTGCAATTCTATTGAAAACGCGCCGAATGGGACGTACGTTAAGCAACAAGCGTTGCAGGTGCTAATCGCGGAGGCCACAGTAATGATGAATTATTTTACTTTACCGCTCATAGAGGGTAACACCACCCAGCCGACCGAGAGCACTGTGAGTGTGAGATATAAAAGGCGCGTCTGTAAAGCGTCTACAGTCTGTGGCTGTGGCGCAGTGGATAGCGTGCCCGGCATCACTTCTTGCTGACCAAGCTGTCGTGGGTTCGATGCCCGTTGACGGAACTTTTTTTCTTTGCCATCTGATGGTGTACATTTTTTCAACGTCATTTCCGTGACGGAAATACGTCACTTAAGTCTTGGTGGACCCCGGCGTAAAACACTTTCGTGTTAAAAAGTGAAACTCGCAATTTTTTTTTCAGACGATCTGCTCCGCCTTCAGCGACTAAATTATTTTTCTATTGTAGTATGTTGAACAGACCACCAATATATAATTCATTTCTACCCTTTGAGTTTGCCTTGCTTCTGGAAAAAATATCGAACTTTGCAACTTTATTCAATTTTGCTCGTGCGAAAAGCCCTTGAAGAATCGATATACATAAATAAGTCATGATTTTTACAGTTACATAACTTCATTAGTGTTTGGTTTTGGCCGCTCATAAGTCGATCGTGTGGACGGGACGGGACGGCGCGGCACGGTACGTCGTACAAAGCTTCTTTCTCGGCTCTCCCCCTGCCTGGTCTTTGGCTGTGCAATTATCAAGAGAAAGCAAACGGCTTCCTTTGAGCAGCGATGGCCAGCATGGATTGCGGTCAAGCGACCGTTCTCAGAGGTCGGCGGCCCGAATGTGTGGGAAAATGAGGAGGACATCCCCTGCTCTATGCCGTCGCTCGAGGCGACAGTATGCGTGACCCCAGCAACGACCGACATGTGCTTTCGCAACAATGCAAGGTCGAATGCGTGGGAGGCAGGGTCACGCAAACGCCTTTTCTTTCCCAGAACCATTTAACGACTGGCCCCGCGAGTTCAACTCGATGCGTATGGGAAAATGGCGTGAACGCACCAGGGCTAAGATACAGATGTATTTCGACCATGAGAATCCCTGAGAGCGTGGGAAGGAGAGAGAGAGCCATGATGGGAAAGAGTGCCAAAACGCCTGTCTGCGCTGTAAAGACACTGCTGTCGAGATTAAGGACAGCCCAGTAGGGAGTGGCTTAATCTGAGGATAAACAGATTGGATAACAGAAGGTTGAGGCGGACCAGCAGTGGCCACCTCCCCTTTTCTTTGTTACCGCAAGGTACTTAAGACTGGACGGAATTCGTTTCCCTTCAGTCTAGGCTGTAATCACCTAACTGATCGATCAGTAAGACTCCGTACGATGCAACTTTCGTCTGGGCCGTAACCACTCGGTGGTCGAACAGTGAGACTCGGTTCTTCGTATGTAGTAAACAGTGTTCTAGGCTCTAACTTAAGAAAAGTTAAGTAGAAGAGTAAGATGCTGTTGATGTCTATGTTATCATCAGTGTGCTTCGGCAAGATGTACATATGACTGTAAATATTTCGCTGCAATATACCTTCAAGTTTTTATTACCTCCAACCTGCCTCCTGCTTCATCGACGTCGATCATCTCCTTGACGGGACTTCATTCCACATCAAGGAGAAAACGAACAAAGGAAACACATAACTATTAGCTTGCCGGAAACACCATTTTATCGAGTGCATCTCATAAACGTCCTTTGAAAAAAATTGTTCTTTGATGCCCTTTAGCTGAGTGGGCGCAGAACTACAGACTCTTACAAATATGTGGGGAAATTTTTGGCAACAGAAATAAATGAGCAGAACGAGTTTCGAATTTCAAGAAAAACGTGGAAATTTTTTGAGCCATAATTGTGATGGTCGGAAGAACGCTGGATGATTTGGCATGGAATGACCCGCGTGTTTTCATCATCACTAGTGAGATGGCGCGAAGGGCTCGAAAAGCGCGCTTTAAAGGTCGTCGCTCCAAGCGGATGAGCGCGCGCCTCTACAGGGCGTGGTCGCTCACACGCGCGCTTATCTGATGATGGCGGTTGTTTGTACATCTTGTGCTCTCACCACAAGTTTGCGTTGAGCACGAAGGTCAGACTTCGCTCACTGCAGCGGCCGCTTTTGCGAAAGGAGCGCGCTGCTCACACAGAAATGTTACAACTCTGTAACAGTTAGTTCGCGCTCATCCTGTGTATGTTCGTTCCGTGCGTCCTTTCTGCTTAAGCAGCGCGTTGCAAGTTTCGAGCTGCTTGCCGTTCTTCGCGTGACATTACAACTTGTTGCCAGAGCATTCATTCCTTCGCCCTTGGGGCGAAAGAATGCACAACAAACGCTCAACTACGTCTGTGAAGACACGTTTCACTTTCGTGTTATACCGATTCCTATGACAGAGGGATCAGCCATGTTTTTTTTTTTTTTCAGACACATGACCCGCCACGGTGGTTTAGTGGTTACTCTGCTCGAATGCTGACTAGGTCGCGGGATGGAAACCCGGCTGCGGTGGCCGCATTTTCGATGGAGGCGAAAATGCTTGAGGCACGTGTACCCAGATTTAGGTGCACGAGAAAGAACCCCGGTTGTTCAAAAGTTCCGGAGCCCTCCACTAAAGCGTTCCTCATAATCATATCTCGGTTTTAAGACGTTAATATATATATATATATATATATATATATATATATATATATATATATATATATATATATATATATATATATATATATATATGTGTGTGTGTGTGTGTGTGTGTGTGTGTGTGTGTGTGTGTGTGTGTGTGTGTGTGTGTTATCAGACACAGTTGTCTATAAGCTTTTGGCAGCGACTGTACGTAGGTGTGCAGCTGCCACAGAAATAGATTATAACAAGTGACTTGGGGCCCGAGAGACAAAAAAATTGGGGAACCGTTAAGCTTCGCCTTTAAGAATTGAACGCGATAGCGAAATCTGGCCCCTAGTGCGCACTTCAACCACTAAGTGCATACTTATTAATATGTGTTGTTACACACACAAGTACACGCACACAGACACACACACACAGGCGCGCGCGCGATGTATCTATAGTAATGGTACAGGTTTTCGATCTAAAGCACTTCCCTGTGCTAGAGTCGAGACATATTTCTCACAATGCCTCACAGATGGCAACACATTATCTAATGTTTGCTGTTTGCTTGATCAACGCCTCCTCTAGAAAGGAGGCCTTGGTTTGATATGTTTCGCGCTGGATGGACATAGTTGTCCATTTTTGGAGCTGTTTGAAAGTTCGTGTGTGTTTTTAGCGGCGATGGCTGCACTATCCTGGTTTTTTTCGATGCATGGCGTGGCGCAAAAAACGTAGCTTGATAGCCTCGCCAGTGCGCCCACAAATCGTCGAATATGGTCTCATTTTGGTCGTGACACCTGCCGAACAAAATGCGTTGAGACTCCGTCCACTACATGGCATTTATGTAGTGTTTTTTTTTTCGAAGCAGTTGCAAGTAACATCGTGGCTTTGTGGTAGGACACCTGCTTGCCACACAAATGGCCCAGGTTCGATCCTCAATGGAACCGAAGATTTTTATTGTTTGTTTTATTTGCATCTTTCTCGATTTTTCGCTCACAAGCGACGCTGGCGACGCCGACACCGTCGCCGAAACCGGAATTCCTGCGACACGAGCTCTCTAACGCTATCGCGTTAATAGCGACACGTGGTGACGTGGCTCTGCTGTTCCCGAGCACGCCCACAGCGAAAGCGCCAAGCACATTCCATTTTCCTAAGCAGTGGTGGTGGCAGAGAGCAACCCATCTTAACCCCGCACTTTGAAAGCTCCGTCACGAAAACGCTCCTCGAAACCGAGATGAAAAGCACAGCTTCAAGCTACACCAGCACCAAAAAAATAAAACAAACACAATATAAAAGATAACACTTCCATGTGTGCGGCCACGATAGCGCTCGATTCTGACCTAATGTAACCCATGATATATCATCTGACAGGCGGGCTTTAGATTGGTCACTTTCTGCCGGCCATCCCTGCGTTAGAAAGCAGGAATGCGCTCCGTACTCGCTATCGGGGCGTTCAGGAACAGCAGCGCAGCGTGTCGCGGCTTCACCGTTCTGGCCACGAGCCACTTGTGCTAACGTTTTTCCTTTCCGAATGTATGCGCAGTGGCACAATCCTTAGCGGTGTCTGGGGAAGAAGCAGAGAAAGAAGAAGCCGCAATTACATTCTCAAAGCGGCGTTTAATCGAATTAAGTTGGATTTCATCGCTTCTAATATCCTATCCTTGGAAGCCTCCTCATTAGATCATTGTCACCGGGATGTCTGTTCCGCTGTACAAAATCCTTAATTGAATCAGGCTGGTTCTGATCTTGAATTTTAAAATTAGCATTATTAATTTATTCTCACTATTCTATAATTCATTAGTCATAGAATTCATATGTGACCACTTTTATCTGTAATTCATTCGTTTCTTGGCCAATTCCCCAGAGTGGGTGTGAGCCATTCATAAAGGCAATCACCATCATCCTCATCATTTACCTGGATGTGGCTTCCTGGCTTGCCCCATTTTCAATGTTCCGGGTCGCAGGAAAGCAACGCCGTTAAGCATTCGTTCATGCACATGGTCACGTTCGGAGAGGACTTGCAGAAGAGCTTCGGCCGGCAGGGCAAGACGCTTTCTTTGAAATTCGCCTTCAGCCTCGGCATGCCCGTGATTGATGTCTTGGATTACGTCCACAGCTACGAGTACATCCACGCCCTTGCCGATATGGAGGAGTCCAGCGTGCTAGGTTGTTTTCGCAAAGACAACGGAAACAATTTGTATCTGCAGGACTTTGGTTTCGCCTATCGGTACACGCAAAACGGCAAGCGCAAGGAATACATGGACGACCGGACGAAGGTGCACTACGGCACCATTGAGTTCGTGTGTCGGGACGTTCGCATTGGTGCGCACTCTCGAAAGAGTGACGCGAAACTGCTGGTATACAACGTGTTCCAGTGGATTTCTTGTCGACTGCCCTGGAAGGACAACCTCATGGACCCAGAGCACGTCAGCGAACAAAGAAACAAGCTTATGGAAAACATGCCCCTGCTGATGAGCAAATGCTTACCACACGGGAACATTCCATGTAGCATCACCAAACTCCTGCAGTACGCGGTCCCCATAAAATTTGAGGACTCGGAACATTACAAACGGCGAAACAGGGTCTCACAGAAGGGCATCCACACAGCGTGCTTCAAGCCCCGCAGCGGGCTACGCTTCATGCCACCGAGGACGCAGCGGCGGAAGTGGTTTTCGCCCAAGAAGCCCATGCTGCAAGAAATCATCCTCGCCGAGGATAGCATGGGTGAGAGCGGGGACGAGAACGTCATGGAGAAGTCGCAGCAAAGCAAGGTCGCCACGACGCCAGCCACAACGCCACTCTGGAAAAGGAAGCACCGGTCGCCCGCGGTAACTAAGTCCGCCTCGTGGCCGCACGGCGTCGTCAAGCTGGAGCCCAAGAGAAAGCCGGTGAAGAAGAACGCGGCATCATCCCTTTCGGGCTGGACATGCTGTAAAGGCTCTCGGTAGGACGGCTTCTGCGAGGACAGTAACAGCATGGGCCTGGGTAACTCCACTGCACCAGTGTTGGAAGTCGAAGTAGGGTTGTCGATAGCAGTGAACCCCGACCGGCGATGAAATACCGGATGGCCCGAAAGCGTCCGCTACTTTCCACCGGTTGTCAAACCAAGCTGTCGAACGCAGTCTGAATGAGACTACAGACGCGATAGCCTGAGCAAGCGGTGTTCCCAATGGAGTCAATGCGTTGCAACAGGTTTCGCTGTGTATAATAATAGGTCGCATGTCACGCATTTATAAGTTGCATGCATGCGAGCTGCCTTTTTCTGTAGATTGAAATAATTTATTAAAGAATCGCCTATCACATACTGCTGTTTCTGTATTATTTGTTGCACATATGTAAGAGGCAGGTATTAACCGTATATCAGAATTCACAATATACAAGGTACTAATTAAAAACAGTCACCATCGAGACTTCCTAGTTGAAAATGCGCGATAGCTGTTCGGGTTTATAACATAAGCATCTGACAAGTGGCAAAGTGTAGAACTTGAGGCTGTTCCTGGCACAGAATGTCAGTTAAAAAACATGGCTGACCCCTCCGTTATTGGAATCAGTATCACGCGAAAGTGAACCATGCCTTCACAAGAGTATAGTTGATTGTTTATTGTACATTGATGTGGGAGAGCTTTCACACTGTCTATTGGTGTTTGGCAGCTATAGCACCGTTTGACGTTGATGCGCCCACGCTGACGCCTAGTGGCACATCTCCATTCCGACGACAAACGCCAAAGATCATGACTTAACCCTTGTGGTAGGTGAAGTGGTTAACATACACTTGTACACAGCATATGCTGAATCACGCGCAAACATGGCGTCAACAAGCACATAGCACTGGTATGCATGCTATGCACTCATTCAAAGCGTCGTCATTTGAGGAGAGGAACGCCAAGGTGCGCGCTCCCCAGTAATAGGGTCACCTACGCCTGTGCTCATGCATATTACCACACAGCGCTTCAGGAACGCGAGTGGCAGACTACGTAGCTTTGGCCGTGAATGCGGGAGGGCGTTCCGCTTGCCGTTGACGTAGGGCGCCTCCACGCCAGCGTTTCTTCGTGCGAAGGAACGCCGGCATCGAGGCGCCCTACGTTGGCGCATCTCTCGCTGCAACGAAAGCTGAAACTCCAGAAGCAGTCGCTGTCGGCCCTCTTTAGTGTCATGTTGCAGAACTTTACTTGACCGATCCCATACGGCGACACCGCCCCACGTGCACCAAGGTCACTGTGAAAGGGAGAACGCGTGAGAGTTATAAGGCGCGTTTGTGAAACCACATGCATGAGCGTCCGTAGCGCAGTGCGTAGAGCGCCCGGCACCTGTCGTCGCGGACCGGGAGGTCGTGCGTTCGATTCTCTGGTCACCCATATCAGTGGAGCTTTTTCTTTTAGTTTCTCCTTGTCACCAGTATTTGACTGAACTATATCCGAGACAGAAATACTTCAGTAAAGTCTTGGTGGACACCGGCGTAAAACACTTTCGTGTCAAAAATGAACTGTCTGAGTTAGCAGAAGAGATCTTTTTAACCCTTCGTGATACAAGCATGGAGATATCCATGCGTTCGTTCATTCACGCATGGTGCACGAGGCTTCATGCTCTTTCGTGGACGCGGCATGAAGAACCGCCGTTGACGCGTCCATCAAAGAGCGTGAAGCCTTGTACCATACGTTGATGAACGAACGCAACCATGTATCAGCCAAGGAACGCCTGGTAGCGCTTGAGTAGCGGCGCGCGAACGCGGGTCTATTTCATATTTGGCGTCTTTTGCGGGCTTTTATTTTTTCTCAAAAAGTAAAAAACGCCAGCCTTGCGGGGATAGCGCAGCACAGTCCCAGCGAAAGCTGGAAGAGTTGCATTTCTAGAACCCATTGTAAACTTTCTTGGGGCTACTAATACACGTACACTAGCAAGGTACCCATCACGCCATAAGTCATAATTTTTGTGAAGTTGGGAAGCATCCACTACGCCATTATTCGCCATCCTGCGGAGAAGAGAGGTACCAGCTAGTAGTTACATATCTGTAAGGCATTACGTGCACTTTGTTGATGCGACGGCTGATGACGATGAAGAGTTATGGCTGATCCCTTTGTAATGGGTTGAAAGCATTAAATGACCGACTACTTACGTAATTTGCATTGTGTGACGCCCGGCCGTTATTTCACTCTCCCACCACGCTATATAATATACGTTAACGTTAGACAGAAAGAGAGGGAAAGAACTTTATTGAGCCCCTGAGGAAATGGATCATGGGGGCATTATGGGCCTCCTTGGAAACCAATACAAGTGCACTTGCGAGGAACCCGCTACGCTATAAATCATCATAATTTTTGTGAAGTAGGGAAACAGCCACTATGCCATTTTTCGTCATTCAGCGGAGAACCGTGGTACCCGCTAAACACCTGTAAGAAATTATGGGCACTTTGTTGATGCTGTGCCTGATGACGATGAAGAATTATGGCAGAGCCCTTTGTAATTGGTTGGAAGCATTCAATAACCCTCTCGTTGCGCGATTCCCATTGCGTGACGCCTAGTTACAAAATTCGCGTTGTGTGACGTCTGGTTGTTATTTTGCTACTCTACCACGCTATATTACATAAGTTAATAATATCTGAGGTTTAACGTCCCAAAACCACCATATGATTATGAGAGACGCCGTAGTGGAGGACTCCGGAAATTTCGACCACCTGGGGTTCTTTAACGTGCACCTAAATCTAAGTACACGGGCCTCAAACATTTTCGCCTCCATCGAAAATGCAGCCGCCATGGCCGGGATTCGATCCCGCGACCTTCGGGTCAGCAGTCGAGTGCCATAACCACTAGACCACCGTGGCGGGGTATATTACATAAGTTAATGCGGTTCCTTAACGACATGAAGCCTGTATCGGGTCTGTTTGCGAAGGAGTCTAAAGCACTGGCATAGCTCTCTGAACGCTCAAAAAAGAACTTCCCTTGCACTCACTTGGAATAAGATTTCTACCAATAGAAAATGAGGATGGACTGCCTTTCGATCTAATAATGCTTCTTGGCCTCCATTGTCTATGGCGGGCTAGAGTGGCCGGTTTCCACTGCGACGCTGACAGGAGACCTGCACGCGTGCTTTTTCGCGAAAGCATTGGTCAGTACGTTGATGTACTCAAACAACAAGACTTTGTTCCTGACTGGCTTTCCAGGTTTCAGCCCCTGGCTTACCTAAATGAATTTTAGGAATGTAACTAAGCATAGGTGTGTACTGGTTTGACATTGCTTCAGTTGTGTCTATTATTGTATGAAGTGTCTGCTGTTTATCCTGTGCCGTGTTATGAAACCGGTAATAAAGAAAAAAAAAACATGGCTGATCCCTCCGTTATAGGAATCGGTATAACGCGAAAGTGAAACGTGTCTTCACAGAAGTAGTGCTTATTGTGTAGTGATATATGAGAGCTTGTACGATGTCTATTCGTGTTTGGCAGCTATAGCACCGTTTGACGTGGATGCACCCATGTTGACAGCATGTCTCTATCGCGCCGACTAACGCCCATGATCATGATTAAACCGTTGTGGTAGCTGACGGTGTGAACATATATTTGGACACAGCGAATCGCGAATCCCGCGTAAAGGCTGTTTCACATGCCGTGATTGCAGCGAAGAAAATCGCTCGGTTCGCTCTATTCGCTCTGTTCGCAACCGCCGCTAATGGCGGTTTCGTTTCACATGGACTGCGAATGGTCTGCGATTTTCGCTCTACGACAGGCGCGGCGCGCAAAGCTGCTTGCTGTCGTTGTTTGTGGCAGATACAGCATAATTTTCGAATGCAATGTAACAATCTGCGCGTTGTGATATTCTTAACTTTTCATCAACGGTAGCGAAGACCATGCGTGTTTTGTCATTTAAAAACACTTTCCAATCTAAATTGATTTGAGAATACGCAAGAGCGGCCATAACCAAGACAAACTCGTTGGTGCAATTTCGACGACTCGGCCGGGTCGGCGCAATTTCGACGGGTCTCGGCTTAAAAATCGCTCCGCCGCTGGGAACAGAGCGAAAAATTTCCAACACGTTGGTCTCTCGCTGCTCACCGCTGCGGCGAGAGCGATCGGCCGTTTTTATCGCTGCGAGCGAATTCGCAGCCTCAAAATCGCTCTGTTTTGTGTCATGTGAAACGGCCTTAAGGATGATATCAACAAGCTCATAATCAACACTGGTACCCGGCATGCACTTGTTCAAAGCGTCGTCAATTAAGGAGAGAAACGGCACGGTGTGCGCTTTCTAGTAATGGGTAGCCGACGCCTGTGCTCATGCATACATAACACACACTGCGCTTCAGCAACACAGGAGGTAGAGGTTCGTAGCCTGAGCCGCAAACGCGTGCGTCCCGCTGGCCTCTGTCTCGCAGGCGCTGCTCTCGCTCCACCAAGGCACGACATTCGCCCGTAGAAATCGCGTCTTTTCTGCAACGCATAATGCAGCAGTTTTGTTAGTCGGTGCTCTCGCAATTGAGGCAGTCGGCGGCGGAGAAATCCCGTTGGTGCACGTGGAAGCTGCACTACTCCAATGAGCCGACGCACGCTAACACGAAGCCAAAGGCAAAGAACGTAACTGCGTCAAGGGTGCCTCGGCGACGCCAACGCGGCCAGTGTACCTCTCTGGTACCGAGACGCTTTAACCATGACCTCCGATATCGTGTGCAATCTCGCAGTTAGCGCGAGCAAGTGTCGATCGTGAAGCATTACTTCTTTTCACATCTCACAGACGACGGCACCTCCGCGTTCCGCCTGCCGCGGAAGAGAATGTGTGAAAGATATAAGGCGCGTTCGCGCCGCGTCTAGCATCTCCCGAGTTAGCTCGGTCGGAAGGGAGTCTGGCGCTTTCCGTCGCGGCCACAACGTCGTGAGTTCGATTCCCAGCGGGGTACCTTTTTCTTGGTTTTTTTTTTCTTTCTTACACGTTGGCGTCCATTTTAGCAACGTCATATCCGTGACGGATGTACTTGGTGGACCCCGGCATAAAACACTTTCGTGTTAAAAAAAAACTGGCATAGCTCTGTGGTAGAATACTGAGGGCCAAACAACGAAACCTTCCTTTCCTTCGACTGCGTCCTCACCTTACGTGAGGCCTCCTTACAGCCAAGTACCGACGGAGGAAGCAAGCGTACTCTGAAAGCTCCCTACACACGTCCTCGCGGGAGGAATGGTTGCCGCGCTCCTGCGTTCGAGATTATCGAATATAAGCTTTGCGCACAAGCGTTTACTCTGTAAAATAAAAGTTGGGTCACCACATCACTTCCAAAATGAAGTGTTAATATAAAGACGCGTGTGCGCTTTCTTCCAACTGCGATTACTCAATGTGAAAAGCCACCGTAGTCGAGCGCGAAACGTGGTGCGTTCTAGCAACACTAAAACACCGGGCACGCACGCTTGCGTCTCCCCGTAGTGGTGGGGTGGGAGGGTGGCCTCGGAAACAAGCATCAGGTGGGCTGGCTCATCACGTGGGCTAGCTGTGAGGTGAAGCGCTCGTTCAGGGCCAGGAGCGGACCTAAGGGCGCACGAAGGTAGCCCCAAAGCAACCTTAAGCTGAGGAAGCGCCAAGGGAGTCTTCACCGAGGGCTCCTCAGTGAGGAAGCTTTCAGAGTGACATAAGGCGGCCTCGCCAAAATGAAGGCTTCCTTACTGAGGAAAGGAACGTTTCGTTGGTTGGCCCTGGGCCCCCACGCAGAGGGCCCATGTTCGAACCCCATTCCATCCTGGATACTTTTCCTTATCTCGTTTTTTGTTTTGTTACTTAGCGCGATAGCGGTTACGGAAACCGGCGTAGACGGCGGCGGCGGACTAACTACGGTGCCAAAAACGGCTGCTGTTGTGATCTCGTAACAGCTTTCGCTCTAAAAAAAGAAGCAGAAACATTTCAGCACAATATAAATTCTTGATACTGAAGTTATTTGATGGCCTACAAATTGAAGTCATGTTTTACCGATTCAAGCAAGAATTTAAAAGTTGGCTAGTTAAAGTTAATTAATTAGTGAAAGCTCAGTTATGAAAAAATACACTTTGTCAGCACCTACCTCTACAAATAACAAACAGCAGGTACAGATTTCCTAGAGCGCATAGTTTTTGTTTTGTTTTGTTTTTACAGCACAGCTGTTATGGTCCAGGTATGCCGTGTGGCGTAGATAGAAAATTATCAGAATCATCAACCGGCACGCGCTCAATGACCGCTCAAGCCATTTTGTACATATGGTTAACAAGAGAACCTGCAAATGTGTATATATATATATATATATATATATATATATATATATATATATATATATATATATATATATATATATATATATAGGAAAACAAGACGGTGCACGTACGAGGAAGCAATATTTTATGCCTAACGTTTCGGCCGTGGCACGGCCTTCGTCAGAGAATGCTCTGACGAAGCCACGGCCGAAACGTTAGGCATAAAATATTGCTTCCTCGTACGTGCACCGTGTTGTTTTCCTATACGTACCGGACCCACTGTCCACTATATATATATATATATATATATATATATATATATATATATATATATATATATACATATATATATGATTCTCTCTGACGAAGGCAGGCACTCCTGCCGATACTTTAGTAAAGCTTGTGTTTCGCACGTTTGTCCTTTCTCAACTGCGTTTTCCACCGGAGCCGTTAAAATTCATGCTCGCATATGTCTACCCTGTAAAGATGGAACTCTTTATTAGGTGAACTTGCGCCCAGCAGCGCAGGTAACCTTCACCGCATACAACGATCACGCCGAGCATGGTGGGCGAAATTTCGTCTACGCATGTATAGCGTCGTCAACTTACACACGATACTGCATAATCGCTTGTAATCGCGCACGTGTCAGAGAGTACTGTACTATTCGTGTCATGCAAGCAATATGATTAGAACAATCGCAAAAATTCGAAGAGACAGAAAGAGACACAAAAGGGAAAGAGAAAAATTTGGGAAGGATTTGACACATGAGGGCGCTGCTTGCGCTGGGCGGAAACACATATTACTGTTTTTACCGGTGGATTGACAATGAAAAAGAAAAGCGAGTACGCTTGTCAATATGGGGGCCGACACCGGTATTGCACGTAATAAATAGAAACCGGTTGGCCATCTGAACTGCATGCTCTCGTCGCACTAAAAATGTCCAAGGGTTTAGGAGGATATATAAGGAATGAAGGACCAAGGAATATTTGATAATGGACGCCACACTTTGGCCTCAATGCGTCTACGCTCAAAGCTTAGGTAATTTCCAAGCCAATGACTGAGATACAACTACCAGTACCATGTATAATGGCTGAGATCTGGAAACAAAGGCGGTCCCTGAGGGAGTACATAGGCGTTCCATAAACAAGCAAATGCACACATGAAACGAGTAAGAATTGTATCAAGTAATTACATTCCACACGCTCGTTCCAGCAACCGGATTGCAGTACATTGGCAAAATCGTCTCTATTTTGGAGACGGCGTTGTTTCTAGTAGTCTTACGAAGGCTACTTTCAGATCCGCTTGCAGTGCGTTGCGACATCAAGTTCAAAAGAAGCGTTTTCCGTAAAAGATCCAAAAGCGCAACGCAAAAGGAGATATGTAGGCAAGCTTGTGTAAGCGTGTCTTCGTGCACGCCAGACTAAAAAAAAATATAGTATGTTGCTTAGGAGAAGTGAGCGCTTTTATAGATGATAGGATTCGTGAAAATCACAGCAATGAAATAAGTTACATAAAAGGGTACCTAGGGAGAGTTCTTGTAAGTCGGATTTTTCTTTGTTTATGCATGCATCTCACAGGCGCCAATATCCGGAACAGGGTGGAGGGGGTGTTCAATAAATAACAAGCACATAAGCTTGTGTCAGCCCTTGATCCATTCCCCGTCTTTCTTTTAAGGAGAAGTAACTGGCCCAGCGCATGGTACATTTCCTTACTTTTGAATCAGGAAGAAACGTCTATCCTAAATAAATATTAAAGACAGCGAAACGACTTTCGAAGGGAAAAAAGCAAGGATATAAATGGGTGATTCACCGTAAGATCAAACAAACGATGGCTGGTCGACCTCTTAAATTTATTTCAAAATTTTACATATTATTGCCTGATGAGTGGAAAGAAGAGATCCGCAATTTGTTTTGCCTCCAAGAATTTTTTCGAAGCACAGGAAATCAATAATGACGAATAGGTGGAGTGTAGCGCTCATCCGCTCTGCTGTTTAGGCCAACTTTCGTTATGAATTGCACAAAATATATTAAAGTTATTTAGCTGAAATTTCTTTAACTAAATATATGCATGTTTTTGCTTCTGCTCAGGTATTTTTAGTTTTTATGTGTAGTGTAGATGTTTTTGTAAAAACTTCAAAGTTGACCCAGAAAACGTTATTTTCTTTATTTGACGGTCTTTATCTCAAAAAAACCTTGTAGCAGAGCGACAAAAATTCCGCATTACGTTCTTTGCATACTTATCTACCAAACTGCCGAATCTTAACTTTATATAACTTTTCAGTAAAGAGATACGATCGGGCTAAGTTCAAGAAAACAACGAACAATGGAAATTTCTGAAGACAGTTAAAAAAAACAAATTTTTTATACTTCTTAAATTTTGTCCACTTATTCTCGTCCACATCAGCTTTCACAATCATTGAAAACATATAATAGTTACGGCCCCTCCAATGAGACCCTTAGGCAAGGATTGGCAATTGCGACTTCTTGCCCAGTAAGTATATAACAATGCAGGCAGGATTGAATTTCTTTTTATTAAAAGGCCAGCAGTACCGAAAAAGGTGTCGGCGGCACTGAAGACGTTAATTTTGAAATTATTCGGTCAATGCAGCGGCCACGAGCGCGGAGCTAACAAGCAGGCGCGCGCACACCCGAGATGCTCGTTGTAAGAGACGGCGCAGTGAGAGCTCGTTTTCGCGTCCTCAGACCGATTGAGTTCGAAACAGCAACACCTCTCGGGTGACTTGAACGCACGTGCACTGGAGCTTCGCTATTCTATCCGCCCTCTGTTCGCATCGTAGCTAGGCGCTGATAACACGATGGAGATGGAAGTAAGATGAAAACTGCAGGTATAAGGGAGCTGTGAGCGCTCACTTCACGCACGCTGCTGCCACAGAAACTTCGCTGCGCCATTTGCGAACAGTGGAGAGCATGAACGTGGCGCTCCAGTGGCAAAGCAAAATATGGAATGTCACAGGAAAGAAAAGCAAAACTATCGGTAACCGGATGCGCTTGCCTATCCTAGATGTCGGCAGCAGATGGCCTGAAATGGCCGCGCGTTCGGTCTACTGTTCACACTTCATTCGACGCCGATAGATCTTTTATTGCAGTGGTAGCAAAAGCACGCGAAGCACAAGTAGTCCGTCTCACTGACAGTCACTGATCTTGCGGGTGTTAAACGTTCCTTCAAAGCATTGATGTCTAGGTCGGTATCTCTGCGAAATTTTTTCTTCTTTGCAATAATTAAGCTTCTTGTGCTTCAAAAGGCAGTCTCCACAATACACTCATTCAGAGCTATACTTTCTCGCCATGAGAGGCACAGGAGGAGTAGAGCAAGAACAAAGTGCAAGCACTAGGCTAGCATTAGAGGATCGCAGTAAAAAATCCAGCGGGAACTCCGAAAATGCGTTGTTTAGACCACGAGTTAAAAAAAAAATATATGGATAACTTCGGTAATCTTAAGCACACCACTGTAATATTTGGGGCGCTGATTGACTGCCTAGAGATATGCAATAATAGAAAACATCATATCTGTGGGTTAATCCAATAAAGTGTTATAAGTAAACCTAACTGGTAAAACGATCTTTTTAATCTGGTTAGTATAAATAAATGGCAATTTTTGTCTGGTTTCTATGGTAATAAACGCCAGGTCGAGGTCTACCGTTACCTATAAATAATTTGGATTTATCATGTAAACTAAACTAATAAAACATGAAGAACTGAAATCAGTATTAATCATTTATAAATTCGCAAATTGAGCTAGACAAATGCGTTTGGTACAGGCTTTTAGAACGCATATACGTACTCATTTTGGTGAAAAAATTATTTTGATATGAAAAATTGTACCTAAGATAGTAATATAGAAATATAATTGGAACTTCAGGGGATGTGGTGCGTCCATAACAAGAAAGAGCGAGAAGGGGTTGACGAGACCCGTTTGTGGGTGGCGGGGAATGCGAAAGGAAGGTAGGGGTCGCTTGGCAGAAAAACGGGTTGTGGGGCACTTGACCTTTCTGTGGAAAGAGCATTATTGAAGTAGTAATGGTTTGAGGATAAAAAAAGAGCGCTTATTTATGCAACCCTTTAAAGAATATGGCTCAGCATCGTTGAGGGGAGGGGAAATGTTAGTGAAAGAAAATGCAAGAGAAAGAGAGGGCACCTTCTTGAGAAATTGGCAGTTTTTCCCGTGTTGCTGAGGAGGGAGGGTACTATTGCGCGGCGGCATCTTTTTTTTTTTTTTTCTCTACTCAGCTTATCTCTCCGGCCAGACAGGTAAAACTGTCAAAATGTTCACCTTCAAGTCGCGCAAGAATTGCAGAGCGTAGTGTCTCTCTGTGAATAAAACACTTCTCGCGATCTCTCTCTGGCGAACAGTGATCGAAGAAGGGACATAGTTTTGACCTGGACATGTCAACAACGCTGGTCCGTGTTCGTAAGAGGGGAAAAGGAAATTCCTCGAAACCTGGTTTACACGGCTTGGCCCCTCGGCGTGTAACATCATCCGTGGCCTCCTGCCAGACGTTTGCAAGGACCTGTTTGTTCAGTAGACTGATCGACCTTCGCTACTTCCTGTCAGTGTCTCCTGAAGAGGCAATTGGCATCGGTAGTGTATTGTTTATACCTTTTATTGTTGATTTGTTTTGTTAAGTCGGAGTGAACTTTTTTTTAATTTGAGCTCACTGGCTCGAGGCTGTTCGTTTGGAAACTGCACTTGCTCAAGCAACAGGGACTTTTAGCTTGTGCGTATACTCCTTTACGTTACCGTATTACCGGATACCGGATGGAATCTGCGCATGCACGGGCCTTTACGGAACGTAGACTTGCTCTCACGGAACGTAAACTACTTGCCGGATACGTTTTACGTTTGCGACCGTATCGCGGGAATTCACCTAGCTTCGTTTGTGGCTACTCGCGATATGAGCTTTTCGGGGACTCCAGCCGCTGAGTTACGACCACGTTATTTGATCCGGATTACCGAAGCTAGAGTGACCTAAAATACCGAAGCCGTAAACGTGAGAGGTCTAAAGCCCCTGAGAGGGCGGACAGCTGGTGCCATCTAGCGGGGCCGAGATGTACCAGGCAAGCACAAAATTGTTCTTGTAGAAACGTGTAGCATTCTACTTCTGATGTAAATGCCATGCAGCAGCGTAATGACGAATGAGTTGCCTTTTTAATCCGTTTTTCCTCAGAAGCACTAGGCGAAAACAGACGTGTCCATGATTGTGGTTACACGAAGCGTCACAAGATATCGTTCAATAAAACTTGCTGCTGGGTGAGTTGGTTCATACTTGCAAGGAAAAAATATTGTGCTCGTCCGAGTCTCCTGAGTCCGTGTTTTTATATGTGTGCGCATCAATATTCTTTCCTTGCAAACAAGATATCGGCACCATCGTTCGGTAACCTGGTATTCTTACATACCAGGTTACATACCAGAAAACGTCTATTCCGATTTTGCCGTAGCTGAGATAGAATTTTATTTAAATTAAATATAGTTTGAATCGAGTAATCATAATCATTTAATGGTTTGCGCGAACGTAAAGGTACACGTCTACGTACGTACGTAAACGTTTACGTGACTAAAACTGCTAAAACATGCGTTCCGGTAACACGGTAAATGCAATCCGGTATTACGCTAACACGGTAAGGTTAAAAAGTATACGTAAAACTGAAAGCCCCTAATAAAATTAAAAAAAGAAAACAAAAGAGACGCTACGCCAACTTGCCTCGAAACCTGTTTTACCAAACAGAATGGAGGTACGCTTTTCCTATAGAGCGGCCGTAAGCATACAAACTTTAAGCGCCTAATATGCGGGAAGTAAATGGTAACCACATAATAAAATGCAGCTGCTCTGGCTGGCTATACATGACTTAAATAAGTTACTTGTCTTTCTGTCTGCCTGCCTGCCTGCCTGCCTGCCTGTTTGCCTGTAATATTCAGTAATATTTTATAAAATTAGCAAGTTAATTGGGAGAGGTATTCTTGATACCATCTTCGAGAGTGCCGAAATTCGCTCATTTTAGTTATAAAATGGTTTTGAAACGTACAGTAGAGGTAGAGACATCGATTTAGAAATATATGGAAAAGTTTCCCCCGTTTTGCAGTTTTTTCGCTGAGTGGAGGTGTGTTTTCATCATGAAGCGGCTGGCTGACACCGACTCCTTATTGTTAATGAGACAAATAATAAGAACTCAAGTCTTCTCTTGATTTTCATCTGCTAGAGCTCTCTGAAAAATGCACAGAGTGACTCTGCAGTGTTTGAATAAGAATTCCTTCATGTAGCCAACGCGTCACACGATCAGCAGAATAAAGAAACTGTAACAGGGGAGCAAAGAATTTAAAAAAAATTGCTCTCGATGGTCCTCACGAAAATTCTGTCTGGACAGAGTAAAAAAATTCGTAAAATACTCCGGAGGCGCTACGCAAAAGCCCCGGATAGCCCGAGTGAAAGAACAACGCAAAATACTTCGGAAGAATACTCCTGACTGGGCCGCACGAACCACCCCTGCGGAGCACAACATTCCGCGCCCGCACCGAATGGTAGCCGGTGCGGACGCCCGTGCGAATAGTGGAAGCATAAATGGGGGCGAAAAAAATTTCACCACTCGCCCGAGCAGGGGCTCGAACCCTGGACCGTTAGGTTAAAAGCCTAACGCTCTACCGACTGAGCTACCCGGGCTCGCATAGATGGGCCTCAAGAGGGCCTACGAATAGTGGAAGCATCAATGTGGAAGAAAAAAATTTCGGCACTCGCCCGAACAGGGGCTCGAACCCTGGACCGTTAGGTTAAAAGCCTAACGCTCTACCGACTGAGCTACCCGGGCACGCATCGATGGGCCTCAAGAGGGCCTACGAATAGTGGAAGCATCAATGTGGAAGAAAAAAATTTCAGCACTCGCCCGAGCAGGAGCTCGAACCCTGGACCGTTAGGTTAAAAGCCTAACGCTCTACCGACTGAGCTACCCGGGCTCGCATAGATGGGCCTCAAGAGGGCCTACGAATAGTGGAAGCATCAATGTGGAAGAAAAAAATTTCGGCACTCGCCCGAGCAGGGGCTCGAACCCTGGACCGTTAGGTTAAAAGCCTAACGCTCTACCGACTGAGCTACCCGGGCTCGCATAGATGGGCCTCAAGAGGGCCTACGAATAGTGGAAGCATCAATGTGGAAGAAAAAAATTTCGGCACTCGCCCGAGCAGGGGCTCGAACCCTGGACCGTTAGGTTAAAAGCCTAACGCTCTACCGACTGAGGTCCCCGGGCTCGCATAGATGGTCCTCAAGAGGGCCTACGAATAGTGGAAGCATCAATGTGGAAGAAAAAAATTTCGGCACTCGCCCGAACAGGAGCTCGAACCCTGGACCGTTAGGTTAAAAGCCTAACGCTCTACCGACTGAGCTACCCGGGCTCGCATAGATGGGCCTCAAGACGGCCTACGAATAGTGGAAGCATCAATGTGGAAGAAAAAAATTTCGGCACTCGACCGAGCAGGGGCTCGAACCCTGGACCGTTAGGTTAAAAGCCTAACGCTCTACCGACTGAGCTACCCGGGCTCGCATAGATGGGCCTCAAGAGGGCCTACGAATAGTGGAAGCATCAATGTGGAAGAAAAAAATTTCGGCACTCGCCCGAGCAGGGGCTCGAACCCTGGACCGTTAGGTTAAAAGCCTAACGCTCTACCGACTGAGGTCCCCGGGCTCGCATAGATGGTCCTCAAGAGGGCCTACGAATAGTGGAAGCATCAATGTGGAAGAAAAAAATTTCGGCACTCGCCCGAACAGGAGCTCGAACCCTGGACCGTTAGGTTAAAAGCCTAACGCTCTACCGACTGAGCTACCCGGGCTCGCATAGATGGGCCTCAAGACGGCCTACGAATAGTGGAAGCATCAATGTGGAAGAAAAAAATTTCGGCACTCGCCCGAGCAGGGGCTCGAACCCTGGACCGTTAGGTTAAAAGCCTAACGCTCTACCGACTGAGCTACCCGGGCTCGCATAGATGGGCCTCAAGAGGGCCTACGAATAGTGGAAGCATCAATGTGGAAGAAAAAAATTTCGGCACTCGCCCGAGCAGGGGCTCGAACCCTGGACCGTTAGGTTAAAAGCCTAACGCTCTACCGACTGAGCTACCCGGGCTGGCATAGATGGGCCTCAAGAGGGCCTACGAATAGTGGAAGCAACAATGTGGAAGAAAAAAATTTCGGCACTCGCCCGAGCAGGGGCTCGAACCCTGGACCGTTAGGTTAAAAGCCTAACGCTTTACCGACTGAGCTACCCGGGCTCGCATAGATGGGCCTCAAGAGGGCCTACGAATAGTGGAAGCATCAATGTGGAAGAAAAAAATTTCGGCACTCGCCCGAACAGGGGCTCGAACCCTGGACCGTTAGGTTAAAAGCCTAACGCTCTACCGACTGAGCTACCCGGGGTCGCATAGATGGGCCTCAAGAGGGCCTACGAATAGTGGAAGCATCAATGTGGAAGAAAAAAATTTCGGCACTCGCCCGAACAGGGGCTCGAACCCTGGACCGTTAGGTTAAAAGCCTAACGCTGTACCGACTGAGCTACCCGGGCTCGCATAGATCGGCCTCAAGCCGAGGCATACGAATAGTGGAAGCATAAATGCGGACGACAAAAATTTCGGCACTCGCCCGAGCAGGCGCTCGAACCCTGGCATTCTTGAATTTTCCTCGATCGTTTGTAATCTGTATGCAGGCCAGATGACTTTTTTTCGCTCATGCTCTGTGCGGAATCATGGTGCTTATATGTTCAGTTGTTTTCAAAAATAAGCAGTCGTGAGATAGCGCTCGTTTGTCTCTCTTGTTTCTGTCCCTGTCAACTGTTCGCGCTACAGATTTACCTATGAATACCTACCAACTCGCTCAACTATCAGTTTTACTGCGAGTTAAAACTACTGTTTGCCATCGCATCTTTTCTCCCCCGATTCCTCGTCGTCGCGCCCATATGCCCGTCGTGATACTTCGCCGACTGCCTTTCCCGCGATTATCCGTTCCTTTTGTTAACGCGATGGCTGCCGTGAAACGCAAGAACCTGAAAGCGCGTATGCTTGGGCATGTTTGTCATTCATGTTCACTTTTTTAGCGCACAAAAAGAACAAGGACAGAAAAGAACGACGCGGACACAGCGCTCCGTTCTTTTCAGTCCTTTTTTGTGCACTAAAAACGGAGTAAAAACCTACTATTCTCCGTAAAGCTGGTGATAATAAAAAAGCTGGTGATGATGATAAAAATCCACCTAGAACGCGGATAAAAAACTGAAGGACACTTTGTAAATTCCAAAGTGTGTTCGGCGAAAGCCTGTTGCCATTCGGCTTTCCGTTTCCCTAGCCTTGGTGCCCAGTGACGCGGCCACTCGCTGCTGCCGCTTTCTTTCTGCTTACCTGGCCTCAGTACCCGGTGACGCAGCCACTCGCTATCGTCTCTTCCGTTCCGTTCCGCTTCACTGGCCTTGGTGCCCGGTGACATGTTAACCCGGCATATGCTCATTCGCTCATTCTTCTTCTGGCTTTTGGTATTCGGGGAATCCACATTCTTGGGGCGTTCCTCCGAACAGCTTGCCGTGGAATCATCACCGGGCCGCTTGGGAGTCGTCCGACGAACTCCACTGCTTCAACGAGACGTCTGACGAAGGAGCGTTGCCGAGCGCATCGCTGTGCCATCACATGATTGCTGAGAGAGTGTGAGGGGGCACGGACGGACGGACGGTTCGACGCCGCCGCTGTGCCATCAGGTGATTGTCGAGAGAGCGTAAGAAGGAGAGGCCACAGCTGTGGCGGCGCAACTGTTGCTATGCGCCGCTGTGCCATCACGTGATTGCTGAGATAGTGTGAGGGGGAGGCTGGCACCGTTCTAGGGCACAAACAGACGGACGGAGGCTGCGAGTATGAGCTATTAAAGGCTTTCGCCTTGAAAGTAGCACATCGTCGTTGTGTACAGCATGCCAAGAAGCACGCCTAGTACGATATTGCGGAAGGAGAGCGACATTATGGCCAAAGCTGACTAGAGGCTTCCAGCGTTCGACGAGTACGCACCGCTGCGTATGACGTCGAGGCGTTGTTTATATCGATACCGTATTTCCTCGAATAGAACCGCCCCTGCACATAACCCGCATCCCCAACTACAAACTACGGAAAAAAAAATTAAAAGAAGCCGCGTATTGCCGTGAAGCCGCATTCCTTGCATTATTGTTTAGCAGAGACGTGAAGCCAACTCCGCGTCGAAATTCGCAGGGGAAATACGGTAAACTCTTTGATAGTTTTACATCGAAGTAATTTCTCTTTTTTTGCGAGATATATATATACGTGGGTTTGACTATATCCCCATAGCACAAGCTCGGCCGGGGCACAAGATAGTAAAACCTTGCTTTGTTTCAGCTATGGCTCGACCCGGTATGTCAGTAGCTCCGGGATGGGCTCACATCTTTTCATCGTGGCTAACAGCGCGAAAAACACAGACGAAGAAGAGGAATGCCCACGGCACAGCACTGAATTTCAACTGAATTTTTATTGAAGAAAACGATAACATATATAAAACACGAACTGAACACCTTGTGCAAACTCACTCATGATTCGACTCACTCAGACTAACTCAGACTCAGATCAGGCCGCGAATCTGAGTCTGAGTGAATCCGAATGAGTAATATTTTGGCGAGATTGAGTCCGAGTGAGTCCGGTTGAAGAAAATGTTAGTGAGTCTGAGTCCGAGTGAGCCCTAAGCGCAAAATATATTTCTTGAGTGTGTCCGAGGGAGCTCCACCTTTTGTTTCCGACCTATATGGCCCTATCTACTCATCTTCAGCATTACTATCAGCCTTATATTGGCTTACGTTTATACTCAAGTCTATTCACACATATCTCAGCACACTAACATTCATGTGCCGCCTCATTATTTATTGATCAGAGGCGTGACTTAGGGGAAGCGGTGGGGTGGCTTCCCCCTGCAAATTCTTTCATGCAAAGTTCTTGATAAAAATATCTCGTGTTAGTCGCCTATTTCATAAAAACACGCCATCTCCCGCTAAACGGGACCATGAGGCGATGCGAAGCAGCGTTTCAGCATGTCGAGCCCGCGTTTCAGAGGGGGATGGGCGAGGAGAAGTGGAGAGGGGAAAGAGGAGAGGTAAGTGGAGAGGGGGAGTTGAGAGTAGATGTGGAGAGGTGAGTGGAAAAGGAGAGTAGAGAGGGGAAATGGGGAGAGGAGAGGGGAGAGGAGAAGGGGAGAGGGTTTGTGCATGCGCAGTAAGGGTGGTCACGCCGCACACCATCGGTTTGAACTCCGCCAAGAGATGATTCGCATCTAAAATGTCGTTATTGGCTTGATATATGATGATGATATGTGGTATATGATGAAAACTCGTATTTGAAGGTACGAGATCAAAAGGCGTATCGTAGAGCACCGATTGTGTGAGATATTGGCTTTAAAGAGGACTGACAACATGATCGAAAAAGCTAATTTTGCAACAATGTGCTTTAGCGCCAGCCATGTCAGGCAGCCCTTTACGACCGTTACTACAGTAAAGCTCACTCAGACACAGGTAAAGCCGTGAGTCTGAGTTTGATTGAGTCCGGCTGAGTAATATGTTGGTGAGTTTGAGTCTCAGTGGGTCCGGTTCAGAAAAAGTTTAGTGAGCCTGTGTCCGAGAGAGTCCAGTTGAGGAAAATTTTGGTGAGCCTGAGTCCGAGTGAGCCCTCAGAGCAAAATATATTTACGGAGTGAGTCTGAGTGAGCGCCAATTTTTTTGCCGACCTATACTCGTGACTAACCCGGCCTTCGCCAGTCGACTAAATAGTACACTGCGCACCTAAGCATTGTCAAGTAGACGTAGAGAAAGCGAAAATTAAAAAATAAATAAGAGAAAACGTAACAAAAAAAAACGAAAACTAGGCACGATGTAACATGAGATCCTTGTCCACTATCTAATATGGAAACTTCGTTATCCAGTAAGACAATGGATGGCTGGCTGACACATTCAGACCCGTTCTTATTTATAAAAAACGCCTCCATAATCTCTTTTGACAGTGTGTCTGGGTGCCTGAAGAGCATGTTTGTTTTATCAAAAGGAGGGTGGTACTCACAATCGCGACAATGCATATACAAATGCGAATGCGCAAAGCCTTTCAATTAACTGTGGGGCTCCCTCAACCGAATAGTGAAACACCGCCCGGTGTGACCTATGTACTGAAGACCGCATGAAAAAGGAATTGAATACACAACGTTCTGGATGCAAGGAACAAACTTCAAAGCATGTTTCATACTGCATTAGTGATCTGTTCTACTCTCTTTCTCTTTTCTGTCTATGCGCCTATTTAAAGGAGTTCTGACACAAATTTTCGCCCCGCGTTTTTTTGCTGCAATGTGTTCCTGGGGGCCTGTTAGTCATAACACCGTACATCGTTTGCTGCAGCGCGCGACAGATAATTAATTACAAGCTCCTCATTGCCGACACAGCCTCAGTTTCGGTTTGACAGAGCTCCAAAAACGACAAGCCGCCGGGTGCAACTATCACCACCTAGCGAGTAAAACGCTCGGTCACGTGAGCACACAGAACAGTGAAGCATTTCCGCGCGGTCTGTCGTCGTCGGGCTCATTGTCGTCTGATGGCGACGATTTTCTTGCGGCGGGGATGGAAGGAATTTTCGACGTGGCGAATCACTTCAGGTTTGACCCACTGGCGAGGAGCGATTCGTCGGGAAGCACGTCAAAACCGAAATGGCGGCTACGACGTCATCATAACTTGTACCGGCTGCAACGATTACGTAGGGGAAGTAGGGGGGTCACCTCGGGTCACCTCCAAGGGTGTAAATGCACCAAGCACGGCCTATAATGCTGGATCGCGCTCGCGAACTTCAAAATTCATATAAAATACCTTCCAAGCTTTATTCGCTGTCGATATTTTGCATATGGTACACGCACGTACACGGGAATCGATCCAGCAGGCTATCTCGGCGGCGAAATTTTGTGTCAGTACCCCATTAATGCCTGGCAAATTCTCCTTAGCTTGGTTTTACTCGAACAACCGACGTTTATTATAGACTACAACGCTACTTTTTAATCTATGTGAAAAGGAATGAACAAATGGGATACAGACAAAACGGCTATAATCTTCTCCACCGCTCAATCGTGAGGGCTGCCCCTTGATTTCCCGAAGCACTTTACCGCAGGTCATAGAAATAAGAGATTTAGGATAACCGGCTTCACGCCACCTCGCCACCTGATTTTGAACGCTGTAAGGGATAAGATGGGGATAGCACTTGATAGCACTGGGGTATCACAACTTCCCTTATAGCGGAAGTTGCGATACCTTGTTTAATCAATTTGGAAATCGCTGACCTGAAGTCAAGAAGAGACTTTTTTGACCTCGGTTGATAGGACCATCAAACAGGATCTGCGTTGAAGGAGAGCCTAAGGTCTAGGAACTGCAACTCTTCCTTCTCTGGAACTTCAAAGGTACACCTAAGACATTGTCCCTGTTCCTCAAACACCTTCACAATGTCGACAATGGATCTCTGGAAGTTATGCTTGCTGACGAAAATCAGATAGTCACCTACACAGCAGAAAATGTGCGAAGCCAAGTCACCCACGTTACATTTAATTTTACGATCAATGAAACTTAGAAAGATGTTGATCAATGCAGCCTCTACACAGGAACCTATGCAAACTCCTGCCATTAGGATAACTATCTTTCCTTGCCACTCAACGAACGTGGAATTCAAGTAAAGTTCCAGAAGCTCTAGTGAGCTAGCGACCGAGATTTTGCAACTATCGACGAAGCCTAACTCATTCTTTTGCCCCTGGATGATGTTCTTCATGAATTTCAATAGCTGTGCATGCGGCAAGGAATATTACAGATCTTCTATGTCTATACTAAAGCCTAAGCAGCCCCCGTGGTTATTTAGCTCTAAAAATTGTACTAGGCGCTTAGACCTGGAGACAAAGAAAGGCTCCTCCAACTTAAGCTGTGCGAGATCTGCCTGCAGGTACTCTGAAACGACACTTGACCAGGAATTTCTTCCCGAAACGATGGTCCTAAAAGGATACTGTTGCTTATGTGTCTTTACACTAAAGAAGACATGCAGAAGAAGCCATTTTCCTCGCCTGACACCGTTTGCGACTTTTGTTAAACCAACCTTATTCAACCAAGCAACTGCGCGCAATTTAATCTTAACCGGATCAGCGGAAACTTCGCGAAAATTCTTATCGATTGCTGAGGCTGCTTTTTCTAGAAACATGTGTTCCGGTAAAAATACAAAATGCCCTTCTCTGTCAGACTCAAGAATGCACAGACCATTATTGGCACAGAATTCAATTAAAGGTCCTAAACGTCCTGAAATCCCTGAATCCCTTGACAGTTTCTGGAACACATCAACGCACTCTGAAACGCACCTTGGTCTGTCCACTTCTTCCGCTTGGTAAGCCCCGGTCCTCATTAAGATACCCTTGTCCGGTTGTTTTAGACGCGGCTCAAGGCAGATTTAGGCGCTAGTTGAAGGACCCGTAGGAACTCATCTGGTACAGATTGGTCCCTGATGATGGTCACTTTCCCGGTTCCCTTCACTTCTTCCTTTTTCGGCAGAGTGGGACGAACTTGATTTCACACGAATTCCGTAGCTTGGTGTGACATTTTAGTCCACTCGCTTGGGTGGCGCCGTTGCTGAGCTTCGGAAGTCTCGGTTCCACAGGCTCTACGAAGAAGATCCTTGCAGAACCTTATTTGCTGCCACCATTCTTCGCGTAAGATGCGGCCCATCCTCCTAGAGTGACCCTCAGACGGAGTCATCCACCAAGGACAAATGACAAGATGACTCAGACGGAGTCCTCTTTTTTCAGGGACAAATGGAAACGTCGGACCAACTCTAGAAATAACTTACGCATTTAGAACAAATCGAAAACCGCCATAAGTGTGCAGATGGCATCCCTGCAGGCACTTGTGCACGAGTGTTGCGATCACCACATAATCGTATCCAGCGTGAGGCCCAGGCAGAACTGCTTCACTGGCAAGGAAGATAACACCGAGCTGCTGACTGCTGAGGCACTGAAGGCGAACTTTATTTGGCACAGGATCAAAAATAAAATGCGCAGTCAGAACGAAATAAAAGTGTAACAACGATTGACGCGAAAAAGAACGCTGCCGGCGGATGATAGACAGCTAACACACCAACGGAGCTGTACAGTGAATCAAGCACATTTTCAACACTACCATAGCAGGGAGAACCGCGGCCTGGAGCGAACCCACGACCTGCGGGTCAGCAGCCGAGCACGGTAACCACTGTACCACCATGGCGGCTGGAGATATCGTGATTAACAAAACTGAACATAAGAATAAGATTCATCGCCTTGCAGGTTATATGTGCGTGCTCTCACTACCAACACAAACTATTTTGATAGGGCGGCAAGAAACGCGTTTAACTAGTCGTGCTAAGTCCTCGAGCTTAACAGCTTACCTGCACAGCTAACATAACTGGCGCTAAAGCACATGCTAGGCGAACTACAGGGTAACTGCACTCTTAGAAAAAAAGTTAGTATATGGATAGTAAATGCTTGTAACTGCTGGCTAGTAAACAGATTTCGCGAAGGTTCTAAAATACGCTCGAAACTAGTAAATGCAAGCATTTACTAAGCATTTACTAACTTTTTTTCTAAGAGTGCAGTTACCCTGTAGTTCGCCTAGCATGTGCTTTAGCGCCAGCCATGTCAGGCAGCCCTTTACGACCGTTACTACAGTAAAGTTCCTGAAGTGCTGCCTTCACTAACCCAAAAGTTCACTTGGTGTTTTTAACTAAGTAACTATTAGCCACCCACGTTGCCAGATCTTTCGTAGATGCGCAGTATACTTTGCCGTAATCGTGACGGTCTTTAGCAAAATTTAAACAAACTTTAATTTTATTGATTACCTTGGAATAAAGTTTCGTGCGACCTGATGGTACGCATATAAGCAAATATAAGGGCACACGATAATGTGTAAAAAACATCAATTATTCTTCTAAGTTCTATGGTTTCTAACCAGTACACGGTGTGCTATCCCAAAGTAGGCGCATAAATAGTCTTCAAGCCGCTACTAGAGTAGATATAGGCTACGTAAAAGTCTTGCTATTCTGTGAGTTCGCTTGCGTGTGTTCTCATTCGTGGTCAATTCATGCCTCTATCTAGTTGGTGTGATGTGTACTTACCATGGTAATTACACGAAGTAATTAGCGGCCATTGGTTAATGTACGAGGACAATGCCACTTCGTTTTTTATAATCCTTTAGGTACTTTTGTAATAGAATCATCCTCATATGGCAATGCACAATAGATATAAACAAAATAGGCTTAAACCTCTAATTGGCTAAATGTGGTAGAGTTAATACAGTTAGTAAACTGCTAGCGCGGTTACTAACAACTTAGTAATCGACTAGCCATTCGAGCTAGTACTATTTCCTCACTAACTAGGTAGCAAGTTCCACCCAACCTGCATTTTACTACCTTCACTTACTAAGAGGCTAGTGTATTTTTGACAAGTAAGCGGTTAGTATTTAGTTATTGAGTATGCCGACCTTTCTTTCTAAGAGTGTGTAACAATAAGGTCATATTCATTATAGGAATGTTTATACAAGTTGTAGATACACAAATGATATTCGATGCTGATTGTGAGTGCATGCATTCCCCTGAGTGCTCCGTCCACAGCCCCACCAGACGATATCCAGACCACGTGGAGTTCAACATTTCAGAACGTCTCAGCAAATATTTTTAACGTAGGAAAAGGGATTTCATATACTGACCCCCTCCCCCCCAACACACACACACCGCTATAGCCCGGTGACAGCCACAAACCACTGGACATGTATCATTCCTAAAAGCTCAAGCTATTAGGGCTGGGACAGGTGGCTTATAGAGGGCGCCGCTGCCTACTGTTGGGACTCGGGTCCGGCGGGTCTCGACATCGGTAGCTGGCGCCCGTCGTCGGACCCATCGTCCAACTTATGGAAAGAGGAGAAGCGTTCGTACGAGAGAACAGAGATTACATGAGAAAGGATGAAGGAAATAATTTTGTACAAACGTCTTCGGCTTTTAAAGCCCCTCGTCTGCCAACACTGAGACACTCGGGAAGCGATGACAGCAGCTCCCGATAATACACCTGGTGAGGGGCATTGTCGAGGACGATGTCCAATCGGGCCGCAACCACCCCGCACAATGTCAACGCACGAGTCCCACACTTGGAGTGACCTGATCGCGAGAACTCCCGGCCATGAGCAAGAGTCCTACGGAGAGGGCGGGACTGGGCGGAGGGGTTTTTTCGACTTCGGGGGAGATGGCAGCAGCGGTATTGAGCATGTGCAAACTTTTATGCCTGCGTTCGAGTGAAAAATGCAGTGGTTCGATGTGAATCTCTCCAACGGTGCCATCTCACGCTTTCATTACCAAGTGGTGTCAGCGACTGCACCGTCGTTTTCCTCGGAACCCGTCCATGGCGGCATTCCTAGCTGGCTCGACCACGCGGGCATAAGCCCCCCTGCAGGAAAATACGGCGCTCCGTGCCTCCGTCCAAGCGCCGATCCTTGGGGAAACTTTCTGAATGACGGGTTCACGCACAATGGCGCCTGCTATGATTAATTCCAGAGCCGGTCGTAACACTACTTAATACGGTCGCGCACTGGATTCAAAATAAAGCAACGCATTTTCTCGTTGTTTTCATTTAGTGCAGGATGCTCATTTAGTGCAGGATGCAGTGAATACTTTAATTAGTTAGTCGGCTATGCAGCGCTTTTTGAACAGCCTGTAACTCTTTTGCCATGCTGTGCGAGTGCGGAAGAGAGGCGTAGTGGAAATCTGCCTAATGATTATTTTATTGTGTCGATTTATAAATAGCGGAAACCTTTCTCCTGGCTCTTGCAGGCAGTCGGTCACAAGGTGACCACTGAAAAATGGATTCCTCCAAGCGACGAATGCGCACATTTTCCACACACAACATTAGAAAACCACAATGAGCATATTTAACTACACCATAATACGGGAACAAAAATACTAATAACCGAAGGGACCGAGAAACATCATCAAAATATGAGAACACAAACTTCACGCCAAAACGTTATACTATAAAATTATTAGTTCGGAAATGATTATAGTGCAGCTTCGAAATCATCACCATTGTAGGTATTAACAACCGAACTAGACAAGTCGTTGCGTGTCTGCACATATGCAGAAAAAATAATTGCTCGCCATCCCGCTCTGCTAAGGCGAATGTCCAGCGAAACTGTATCAAACACCGCGCAAGCTGAGGGCGGGGGGGGGGGGGTCGTATGTTTTATTATTACATTAGAATAAGGGCATTGATAATCGCTTTGTGGTGGCTGTAGTAGACCGTGATTGGTTCCGCGACCATTTTCAGCTAGATGAATTAGTTACCTTAGTCGAGCATTCTGCCTCACAATCGCTTAAAACTTAAAATTAGAAACTTACGACTTGACTACAACTCGGCACGGTGGATTGAGGAATTTCTTACAAACAGATTTCAGGTGATAAGTTTACAAAATTGCTTTTCTAACCGCGCTGATGTCATCTCGGGAGTTCCCCAAGGCTCCGTCCTTGGTCCATTACTTTTTTAATTTACATAAATGACTTAGCTACTAATCTCACATCTCAAATACGCCTTTTCGCAGACGATTGCGTCGTTTATAAAGCCATAACCAGCCACGATGATGTCATTTCACTCCAGTCCGACTTAAATAGGCTATCAGAATGGTGTAGCATATGGCAAATGGAAATCAATATTTCATAAACTAAACACGTGCAATTCGCTTCAGCTGTTCGCCCGAACTCTAACCAATATAAAATACGCGGTGCTAACATTTGCCCAGTATCCTCAATTAAATACCTCGGTGTCTTTTTTTCATCCAACTTAAGCTGGAATGCGCACATGAGACATGTCACCTCTAAAGCATGCAAAAGCTATGCTACCTCAAACGACATTTACATCTTGCAAGCACTGATACTAGGCTTCGCGCGTACAACTCCCTCATCAGGCCTTCTTTGGGATATGCCTCCATCATTTGGGACCACGTCATGCTTACTTGTCTAACCTACTCGAATCAGTATAAAATAAAGCAGCCCGGTTCATCTTGTCTTCATATTCTCGTCATGAAAGTGTATCCGCCTTAAAGAAATCACTAAATCTTGGAAGTCTTGACTTGCGCAGAAAAGTTGCGAGGTTGTCGTTTTTTCATAGTCTTTATCATGGTAACACCCCATTTTCTCGAGCTAATCTTCTGCCTGCTCCCAATGTATCAATTCGGCGAGACCACGTTCATAAAATAAAACCTATATTTGCCCGGACCAACTTTTACCAAAATTCGCCGTTACTATTATCGATTGCAGAATGGAACTCTTTACCCTCATCTATCGTGTCGCTTACAGAATCATCGTCATTCCAAGCTGCCCTAATAGCGTTTTTGGAAGGAAACCATCCGTAGCCTAGACGTTTCCGCACATTTCGTAAAAACACATCTTCCACATTAAAATTCTATAAAGGAACATCATCAATACAGTTGTGCATGGCCTTGTCTATCTTTTTCGGACCCTTTTGTGTTGTTGTTGTTGTTGTTGTTGTTGTTGCCGCCTATGGATTGTGTTTCAATCTTTACAGTTCATCTTGTGTAGCTGTGTTCATTGCTTGACAAGAATGATGGCACTAGAAATTGTATAACTCGAAAGATATGTCATTTAAATTACTTTGCGGTTTCTATGTTCTTTTTCACTTGTATATGTTCACACCCCTTTTGTACTCACACTTGTATCCCCCCCTATGTAATGCCCTCTTGGGCCCTTAGGGTACTCGTATAAATAAATAAATAAATAAAATAAATAAATATTCAGGCTGTTCTTCTGGTGTCTTTAATTTCGGTGGTCTACCCATGGCAGTCTTAGAATGAACTGAGTGAGTTGCTAGACGGTCTCCCTTTTATATAGGCACCGGGCGGCCGTCGTAAGGCGCCAGCAGCGCCCCTCCTGAACAGCGCCGCAAGCGGCGGCAGAGACAGCACTGGCATGTGAAGCAGACGACGCGGAGTAGGCTCTGTTACGTTGGGGACCGTAATTGAAGAGAAGCGGCGGCGTTCCTTGTTGAACAATCCGAAGCTGTACGCTATTGCGTTTGCCGTTTGGCGCCCAAGGCAAAGAGAAGCGGCAGCAACAGTGTTCTTTTGAAAAATGCACGTAGCGTTCGACTGTCGAACATGTGTTCAGAGGGCCCGTCGCCGGGCTTCTGGGAGACTCCTGCGATGTCGTTTGCGGTCGTGAGTACATTTAATGGTCGCCAAGTCACCTAGAAAGGATGACACGTTTCCCTTTCATGTCTTCCCACCCAGGAGCGCCGTCGGAAAATCAAACGAGTCAGGTTTTTTGCGGGGTAATGTGCTTTTAGGCGTTTGTTTTGGTTCGGAGGCGGACCAGAAGGGGCACGATGCCTCCTTCCTTTCGGGACTGCAAATGAGACAGGCCCGATTGGCGACGCGTTGTAAACTAAGCATCTTTGCATTTTAACTGCCGAACTCGCTGTTACTCACTGCTGTCGGGAGGGCCCCTGGCGGGAAGGCGAGTCCTGACAGCACAAGTGCACCCATGGCGCTGCCAGTTATTTTGCGCTGCGGTTTTAAAGGCTTGATCAGCTGACGTACGCGTTTTCGTGCGTCTGCTCTAGGGAAGGGTCGCCGATTGCACGAAGCAGATCACGCGCACGACATCACGGAATATATAAAGGTGACAACGAGTGCAAATTGCATTGCAAGTGCACCCCGCAGACGAAACTTAGCGCGATAAGCTACGATGCGGAGCTAGATATAAGGAGCTCCTTTTCTATTTTTGCAATACAGTTTATACTGCCTGCACAATAACATTATCTCCTAACATTTAAAAAAGGAGAGCGTACGTCTCCCATTCGCATTTCGTCTTGTTTTACGCGATGCTTCGCCTATTGCACACGTTCCTTAGTTGTGCTGCCACACTCCTGTTACCGTTTTGTTTTCTTTTTCGATGCTTCGCCGTTCCTAATATTTTAACAGCTATGGTAATCTTCAATATGTGTATTTCACGTAGCCTGACGCAACGAAGACCGTCTCTGGCGGCCGGTGCACGAGCAAGGCTGCGGTGTCGACGGCGATTGCACACGGGAACCGATGGAACTGGATGTACTCCTCAGCTTTATCCATGTTTGCATAGCTGTTTGTGCAGCCTACAGCGCAACATGTCTGCTGCGACTTGGTTCCCCAAAGCATTTGTGTGCGAATATTCGAAAATTTCGAATAACGAATCGAATAGTGCATATCAGATATACCGAATAATTTTCGAATAATCAGCAATGACGAAAAATGCCCGAAAGAACGAGAGCTTGGAACAGCGAGCGGTAACTTTTCTTGTTTTCATGAGCGAATTACCCAGATGCATGCAGCGCATGTACTTTCGGGACTATCGACGCTATATTGATCACAGGATGAAGGCGCTTTTGCGGTGCCACCAATGCGACAGTGTCATCAATCCAGTACATGACACGACATCAATGCACTAGCTTGACATTCATGATAATGTTAACTCACGAAACTTGCTTAATATTTATGAATCAGTTATACTTAAAATCTGTTGAAAACTTCCACCTTGAAAACTATAGTCACTGCTACATTTCAGCGAGCAGTTACCAAAATATATTCAAGGTCCTAAGTTGCTGCTGTACGCGCTTGCCTCAGTTTATATAATTGCGGTATTTTTTCTCGGTTCAAAGTAATCGTAATGTTCCTTTGTTAAAGCTTGTGAATATTTATTTCAAATAAAATGTTGTGGAATTCTTGGGCTGTTTTAAAAATTGTTACCTTACCATCCCACAGCTGCTTTGAAAACGGTTGTCTTGCTATTCGAACAGTATTCGATTTGTATTCGTATCCGATTAGGGGTCATCACTATTCGATTCGGTTCTAAAATTCGCTATTCGCACACCCCTGCGCTCCAGCAGCGCAGGACACAAGTGACGAGAGCACAGTGAAGCTCAGCAAACATCCAGCCCCGCGTCCCCGCAGCGAGCGCCTGCCCCTTTCCGGCACCAACATGCCGTTAGTTCCGCGCATCCACCGATACAGGCGCCACCAGTCCAAACGCTTCCCACGCCGGGAGAAGGAAGCGCCGTTTGACGTCATTCGAAACCCTCGTGGGAAGTGCAAAGCAGCTGCAACCTAATCTTTACCGGGAACGCGTGGAAGGGTGTTCCCATTGTTCACAGGTGCCTTATCGTCCATCATAAGGTTTTGATGCCTGTTTTGTGGTTTTCTTTATTGAAACGAACATTGAGATGTATGCTGTATGCCTGATCGCAAAGAAATATATGCCGTTTGCCTTCAATTGTTAGGGGCCCCTGAGCCACCCAGAGATCAATATTTAGTTGTGGCGTTGAGGTCGTGCACGAGTCCACAGTGAACGGTAGCGGAGTTACAAGCGTTTGGTCGTTTCGGGCTTTCCTTCCCTACGTTGCGTTCGTCGGCTCGTCTGTCCACCCCTCCGAATGCCCTTCCTAGGCGCCCTAGCTGAATACCCAAGGAGCGCGCGCATCTGCTAGCAGAGGAGCACGCGCGCGTCTGTGGTGAGTAGTGGGATTTGCCCAATATCTGTGGCACATACTCTTTAAAGGAGCTTTCTGCTGCCGCCACAAAATTTTCAGACCAACGAGATGTATACAGCTTTGCTGTAAAACAAAAAAAACAACTGAAGTTTTACAACGCAACATGAATGCCGTCATATATTTATTACGATTGGTTTTGTGTGAGTGGCGGTAAAGGGGCTTAAATTACTCATTTTCTTTTTATGCAGTGAGTTGAGATCATAGGACGGCACACTCACTAATCAGTCGAATCACCTGAACCCAAACCTAACCTGTGAGTTAATGAGTCCGGCTGGGTAATATTTTCGTGAGTGTGCTTCGAATGAGCCCTGGCTGTTTGAGCAGGATATTCATGAAGCTGAGTATGGGTGAGCCAAGCCGAGGAAAATTTCGGTGAGTCAGTCCAAGTGAGCCATATACGCAACTTGATAGAGTACAACGATGTAGAATAACACCAACTTTTTCCCGCATAAGATTCAACAAGTACCCCGACATAATCAGTGATAACACCCCGTCGAGAAGCTAGTATGTAATTGCGCTTAATACGTTTGGCCGAGCGCAGACTAAACGAAGACAGTCTATACCCTGTATTCGCACTGTTTTCCGCCGCTGTGGCAAGGTGGTTACGGTGCTCGGCTGCTCACCCGAAAAGCGTGGGTTCAATCCCGGCCGCGGCGGTTCCATTTTAATGAAGTCGAAATCCTAAAGGCCCGTGTACTGAGCGATGTCAGTGCAGGTTAAAGAACTGCAGGTGGTTCGAATTACCTGAGCCCTCAACTACGGCGTGCCGCTCAAAATCAAGTCTTGGGTTTGGCATATAGAATCCCATAAATTATTGTTATTTGAACTGTCCGCTTCTTACGGTTCCTTTTATTAAAATGACATTATATTTGCATGCATAAATGATAGTAAGTACTCCACAGTATTTAGTGTACATATTAAGATAGAGCAACACGCCGTTTCGCTTTGTCAAGTCCCGTAATATAGGGCATCAACCACTGCGGCAAAGCTGACCATGAGGAGACGGGCTAAGCGTAACTCTACGCGAAGCACTTTTTTGAAAAAAATCTTTTACTAAGCAATGCCTCATTTCTCGCAAATTGCGCTTAAGGCGCTTAATTCCAACAATGCTCTCAAAATGTACGCCGAGAATCGCTTAAATCCACTTGTTGTATTTTTTTTTTCGGAGACACTTTTGAGAATCCTCTTGAAATGCAGGGGGGTGATTAGAAAAAGTTAATTGCAGATGAACAATCTTTTATCGGCTAATTTAACATTAGCGACATGTCCAGTAGAGCTCCTCCTATCTTTGGGGGCAATTTTGTGAGATTACGCTGGCTATATTTCTTTCCTGGAGAGATTTGCTAATCTACAATGCGGCAAAGCAGCACTACCTGGGCACAGAAATCGCCTGTCGCTAAAGTGGCGAAAAAAAAACAACTTGTCGTTCATGGTAGGTAGGTAGGTAGATAAACAACTTTATTGATTCTTGAAAGAATCATATGAGGGGGGGAGATTGGAAGGAGGACGACGATAGGCCCTCGGGCCGCTCTAGGTAAAACACAGGGAAAGTGTGCTGCTGTGACGCACATTCACGCCCTCATGTATAGTGTATTAGTAAGCAAGAATAATGATGAAACCAACAGTTTATTTTAAGCTGTCAGTATAGTAGATATCGCTGAAGCACATGAAGGCCGAGTCTGAAAACGTTCTGAACCTTTTGGTTGTCAAACTTGTGCAGCTTTTGTTGACTGTACCGGCATCAGCGACATCAGGAGGATACTCTTTTAGTGCGCTCCGGCGAGTGAAGGCATATTTTCGGAGTCGCATGACGCAGACCCATGTCACGCATCTCCTGCTTCTGCACGCCCGCCGAAAAAGAACGCGAATGTTGTCTCTGGACAAAGTCATCAACTAATTTATCGCGAAAGTTGCCAAACGCTCAGCAACGTTTGGTTCATGCTAGATATCTTTTAACACGGAAGTGTTTTATGCCGGGGTCCATCAAGACTTTCATCTATGACCTCACGGTCCGCGACGATGGCTGGCGAGCGTTGAGCCTACTGAGCTACGGCCGAACTCTTTCGCACTTTCCTCTCGCAGTGCTCTTGGATGGATGAATTGACGTTATATAAGCACCCCCTTTATAACGGGGCCGTGACATGTGTGCAACCAAGCTAAAAAACAAAACAAAAAAGAAACGCGCCGTTGCTACGACCGTCCCATTCGGCGCGTTTCCAAGTGAAGTGTAATTTTGTCAACGATTTAACACACCGCGAGGTGGTGGCTTTAGCCCAAGCCTCGCTCATAGCATGCGTCCATATCGAAAAATAGCTATCCAACGCTCGCGTGGCTGTCGGACCGCGTTCCCCACTCGCCCTGTGAGAATTAACTGCCAGGCTAGAGGGAAGACACGTCGCACGTAGCGTTTCTCTTCGCGTTTCACGACGCTTTGAAGGAGTGCATATTGAGTTGGTTAGTTGGTTAAAAAACTTTATTTGGGTATCAGTGTTTAATATGTACTTGTTGGCGCCACATTTGCGCGGGATTCACCATATGCGGTATCCACATATATGTTAAGAACTTCAGCTACCGCAAGGGTTAAATCATGATCATGGGCGTTAGTCGTCAGTACGGAGATGTGCTACTAGGCGTCAACGTGGGCGCGTCCACATCAAGCGGTACTATATATGCCAAACAACAGTAGACATTGTACAAGCTCTCACACACCAATGCACTATTAACAATCAACTACTTCTGTGACGACACGTTTCACTTTCGTGTTATACCAATTCCTATGACAGAGGAATCAGCCATCGTATTTTATTATTTTTTTTTCTTCCGTACCCTAATTACGGTTGAGTTCTGAATGTTCTATGTTCGTCATCGACGCACCGGCGCATTTGTTTATTAGTCTAATATAGACGTATTTTTAGTTTCTTTCCACATCCCGCATATTCTTGTTGGCATTTCCGCAGTGCGCTAAGAATTTTACTGATCTGCAAGACGCATTTGTCAGTCCACGATATTGTTCGCACTTTTGCCTTTTGTGCTTATCTGCATTGTGAAATCTGTATTGATCTTCACTGTATAACGTATACTGAATACAGTTCGGCAATTAAATTTTTCTTGCGTGTGGAACTGCTCATCTAAATGCATGTGTCTATGTATGTGCAAGGGGGACTTTTGTCTATGAAAAAATTTTCAGGGAAGTATATTTTTTAGTTATTATTGCGCGTGAAGTGATTGAACAGATTCTGTTTGAAACGGTAAACGCTCACTTTACTGAATAAACATTGTTCGTAGTATACCTTACTAATTTATGTATGATTGTTTTTTTTGTTTTTGTTTTTTGAAGACGAGACAAGGCATGTGCCTGATGGTGACACTCGAAACGCTTTATAAACACAGGCCGTGTGGTCAAATAAGGTAATATTAATACGCGACGGTAGAGGAAACGCCCATTTGCAAGCAGCTAAGCAGCAAGTATGCATTTATTTCTTTGTGTAGCCTTAGTCAAATTGTAGAAACATCACGATCTACATAGTATACACTATTACAACTGGATCGTTCGGATTTATTTTATTTCTGTGAATATGGATAAACTACAAAGAAAGATGGTTTACTTATTCTAAAATTGCAAATAACTATGAGACATTTGCCCCTAGTTTAATGAAAACAGCTTGTAGAGTAAAAATAAATGAAAGAAACAAAAACAATGGTTATGGTTGAAATGCCCATCCTACAGTCAGACATACTTTCTGCAGAGTCACATGTTAAGTATGCGCAGGTCAAAAACGCGCGTGCACGTGCGTGCTTCAGTGCGCGTGCGTACTTCCTTGCGTGTGTGCAAATTAGAATGTGGTTCCAAACGTTATCCTGGAACCATCCGGAACGCGTGGCTTAGCTGGTATCTGGGGCAATAAGGTGCTCGAAAATAATGAACTATGGTAGCCCAGAGTGTCCGATCCACAAATAACTTGTGTCTCTTATCTTCGTCAATCAGGGCCACTATTCCATTCCAACGGTCGGCACATCCGGACAAAACAGCCCCGTTTTGGTTGGTTAGGCGTAAGCCTTGTCTGTGAAGTGATCCGAGCAGATGCGCAACATATTACACTCGCTCCCATGTCAGCTTCGCCAGGTATCCTCTTCCACAGTTACATTATATGACACACCTGGAAAACGGGTAAAATACCACAGTGAACACGAATAAATAACATGCAAAAGCAAAGCTAAAAGTAAGTGTTCGAAGAAGGGACGGGAAAGATCACGTTGCTTTAGGCACACATTGAAAGCGAAGCGTACGTCGGTCGTCACCCAGGTAGCTCGAACGTGTTGCACTTCAAAAAGCAAAGTGTGACTAGTAATTCATTATTTTTTTTTTCTGCCCTGATCATAAGTATTTAAAGATGCTAACTGACAACAAAAACTGGTCGACAGAATGTTGTCCAGCCAAACCATTTGCAGGAGCAAGCATTTAAGTGCATTCGGCAAACATAGTTTGCAAGTTTTGTTGTTTCTGTAGAAAAAGTGAAGAGCGACAGCTAACCAATATTGAAACGAACTTTTCGTCTGCGCGTGAGCTATAGCCATAGCCCCCCTCCCCTCCCCCCCTCTACTGACAAAAGTTAGGGGAGGGGTAATAGAGAAGCGAGTTGGGCTAGTTGGTGCGTATTAACTGTGGACATATCTACTAGCGCGAAAAACACAAAGGACGAGGTAAAGACGGCAGACAGGACGCAGCGCTAAACACAAAGGACGAGGTAAAGACGGCAGACAGGACGCAGCGCTAAACACAAAGGACGAGGTAAAGACGGCAGACAGGACGCAGCGCTAAACACAAAGGACGAGGTAAAGACGGCAGACAGGACGCAGCGCTAAACACAAAGGACGAGGTAAAGACGGCAGACAGGACGCAGCGCTAAACACAAAGGACGAGGTAAAACGGCAGACAGGACGCGGCTAACACAAAGGACGAGGTAAAGACGGCAGACAGGACGCAGCGCTAAACACAAAGGACGAGGTAAAGACGGCAGACAGGACGCAGCGCTAAACACAAAGGACGAGGTAAAGACGGCAGACAGGACGCAGCGCTAAACACAAAGGACGAGGTAAAGACGGCAGACAGGACGCAGCGCTAAACACAAAGGACGAGGTAAAGACGGCAGAAAGGGACGCAGCGCTAAACACAAAGGACGAGGTAAAGACGGCAGACAGGACGCAGCGCTAAACACAAGGACGAGGTAAAGACGGCAGACAGGACGCAGCGCTAAACACAAAGGACGAGGTAAAGACGGCAGACAGGACGCAGCGCTAAACACAAAGGACGAGGTAAAGACGGCAGACAGGACGCAGCGCTAAACACAAAGGACGAGGTAAAGACGGCAGACAGGACGCAGCGCTAAACACAAAGGACGAGGTAAAGACGGCAGACAGGACGCAGCGCTAAACACAAAGGACGAGGTAAAGACGGCAGACAGGACGCAGCGCTAAACACAAAGGACGAGGTAAAGACGGCAGACAGGACGCAGCGCTAAACACAAAGGACGAGGTAAGACGGCAGACAGGACGCAGCGCTAAACACAAAGGACGAGGTAAAGACGGCAGACAGGACGCAGCGCTAAACACAAAGGACGAGGTAAAGACGGCAGACAGGACGCAGCGCTAAACACAAAGACGAGGTAAAGACGGCAGACAGGACGCAGCGCTAAACACAAAGGACGAGGTAAAGACGGCAGACAGGACGCAGCGCTAACACCAAGGACGAGGTAAAGACGGCAGACAGGACGCAGCGCTAAACACAAAGGACGAGGTAAGACGGCAGACAGGACGCAGCGCTAAACACAAAGGACGAGGTAAAGACGGCAGACAGGACGCAGCGCTAACACAAAGGACGAGGGTAAAGACGGCAGACAGGACGCAGCGCTAACACAAAGGACGAGGTAAAGACGGCAGACAGGACGCAGCGCTAAACACAAAGGACGCAGCGCTAAACACAAAGGGACGAGGTAAAGACGGCAGACAGGACGCAGCGCTAAACACAAAGGACGAGGTAAGACGGCAGACAGGACGCAGCGCTAAACACAAAGGACGAGGTAAAGACGGCAGACAGGACGCAGCGCTAAACACAAAGGACGAGGTAAAGACGGCAGACAGACGCAGCGCTAAACACAAAGGACGAGGTAAAGACGGCAGACAGGACGCAGCGCTAAACACAAAGGACGAGGTAAAGACGGCAGACAGGACGCAGCGCTAACACAAAGGACGAGGTAAAGACGGCAGACAGGACGCAGCGCTAAACACAAAGGACGAGGTAAGGACGGCAGACAGGACGCAGCGCTAAACACAAAGGACGAGGTAAAGACGGCAGACAGGACGCAGCGCTAAACACAAGGACGAGGTAAAGACGGCAGACAGGACGCAAACAGCTAAAGACGGCAGACAGGACGCAGCGCTAAAACACAAAGGACGAGGTAAAGACGGCAGACAGGACGCCAGCGCTAAACACAAAGGACGAGGTAAGACGGCAGACAGGACGCAGCGCTAAACACAAAGGACGAGGTAAAGACGGCAGACAGGACGCAGCGCTAAACACAAAGGGACGGGTAAAGACGGGCAGACAGGACGCAGCGCTAAACACAAAGGACGAGGTAAAGACGGCAGACAGGACGCAGCGCTAAACACAAAGGACGAGGTAAAGACGGCAGACAGGACGCAGCGCTAAACACAAAGGACGAGGTAAAGACGGCAGACAGGACTCAGCGCTAAACACAAAGGACGAGGTAAAGAGGCAGACAGGCAGGACAGCGCTAAACACAAGGACGAGGTAAAGACGGCAGACAGGAGCGCAGCGCTAGAACACAAAGGACGAGGTAAAGACGGCAGACAGGACGCAGCGCTAAACACAAAGGACGAGGTAAAGACGGCAGACAGGACGCAGCGCTAAACACAAAGGACGAGGTAAAGACGGCAGACAGGACGCCAGCGCTAAACACAAAGGACGAGGTAAGACGGCAGACAGGACGCAGCGCTAAACACAAGGACGAGGTAAAGACGGCAGGACAGGACGCAGCGCTAAACACAAAGGACGAGGTAAAGACGGCAGACAGGGACGCAGCGCTAAACACAAAGGACGAGGTAAAGACGGCAGACAGGACGCAGCGCTAAACACAAAGGACGAGGTAAAGACGGCAGACAGGACGCAGTGCTAAACACAAAGGACGAGGTAAAGACGGCAGACAGGATGCAGCGCTAAACACAAAGGACGAGGTAAAGACGGCAGACAGGACGCAGCGCTAAACACAAAGGACGAGGTAAAGACGGCAGACAGGACGCAGCGCTAAACACAAAGGGCGAAATAAAGACGGCATACAGGACGCAGCGCTAACACAAAGGATGAGGTAAAGACGGCAGACAGGACGCAGACTGCGTCCTGTCTGCCGTCTTTACCTCGTCCTTTGTGTTTTTCGCGCTAGTAGGGGAGGGGAGCCGCCCCACTTTCCACAGTGGTCACTGTCGCCTGAACACTGCTAGACGCACCACTGTGGCGAAGTTTTCCTTCAACGCAGCAATCACGTCACCATATAAAGCAATTTGTCGTACGCTTCTGGTGTGAAAATTGTCTTCCGCGTCTCACGACCACGCACTGCAGGCCGCCTATGCTACGCTTTTGCCGCTTGCGCTCCAGCATTCTAAAGGCGGCTACCTCCGAGCAGCCGCACAATAAAGTGAGAACACTCTGTCATGTTTTTATTCTACTTTACATAGCCTGAAATTTACATCATCGACGACACAAACACGTGCGGGGACCATTAAACGCTTTATGGACCGATGAAACGCTTTTCCTGTTTCAGGATATTAATTTTCTTTCATCGAAAAGGAATAGCATCACCGCTACTCTGTATGCAAGCTGCTGTGGGTCGATGAGAGTGCAGAAGTGTTAAGCGCTTTATTTGGGCTGAACTGGGAGAGCTAAAAAAGGTTTCCGCTTTAGTCTCCAATCAACATGCTTTGCCTTGCTTATGGTGTGGTAGCTTTCAGCGATCGCGGCGGCTTGCAAAAATGTGACGAATAAGGCAGTGGACTCCAGCAAATTGGAAAGCCCAGCTTTCAAGCTTAGCTTTACTGCGCATGCGCTCCTCGTGATGAACTCGCCCCGGCGCGTTGGAACCGGCTCGACTGTAGCGGAGATGCGCCTGGCGTAGCATCGCCGGCTCGACGTGACGAAACGAGACGTCCTCGCGCGTCGGAGTATTTAGCTGAGCCGTTAAGGTCCAGTACGTACGCCACGCAGTGCGAAAGAGAGAAAGAACACGACTTTATTGTCAGACTTTATGGAGATGGTGATCCGCCAGGCTAAACCTGGTGGCCACCTCCTCTGCTCTCAGTATGGCCTGTAGCTGAACTCCCAGGCTGGTGGAGGTCAAAACCTCCTTCCACCCTTCGGGCGAGGGAGTGGCCAGGAGATCGGGAGAGGGGGGTATTCCCTGCAGTCCCAGAGAAAAGCGATTTCCGGAATTGGTGGGTATGAGCCGCATAGTGATGAGCTAATTGCGACCTGCACTAATAATAATTGCCGGGGTATGAAGTCCAAAAGCCACGATAAGATTATGAGAGACACCGTAGCGGGGGGTACCGGAAATTTCGTCCATGTGGGGTTCTTTAGCGCGTGCCTAAATCTGAGCGCACGGGCAGCTAGAATTTTGCCTACATCGATGCGACCTGCACTGAAGAGTACCGATACGATATAACTGGCGAACACATCCGCATTACGTACTAGACTCGCCTGTCATGCACACAACGATATCTGACGTTCAGCTCGTTTGCTGTCGCAGTACTTCAAGCCGGAGTGTCGATACCACGCTCACTCTCAAGATTTTGCCGATTGCGATCTCAAAGGCGCATGACAGCAATAGATATTTGAGCAGTTAACACAAGGCGCGAGCGCTCCCGATAAAAAAAAAAGGAAAAGACGACTCCCAGAGAAAAAGAACGCCTTCGCGCGCTCTCAATTCGACGAATGCAAAATTGACAAAAATCAGGCATAGCAATAGTAATTTCCTTTATTATACACCGGTGCCGTTAAACGGAGCGTCCGATGAGGTTAGTAGGTCTGACTTGAACCGGCCCCGTCACCGCCTTTGTGGCCGCCCTGAGAAGGCCGACTCCCACCGCTCTTTTTCGGCAGCAGCTCCTGCGGAATGTTGGGCAGCACGCCGCCCTCGGATATGGTGACACCCGAGAGCAGCTTGCTCAGCTCCTCGTCTTTGCGAACAGCCAGCTGCAAATGTCTGGGAGTGATGCGAGCCTTGTGGTTGTCGCGAGCGGCGTTCCCGGCCAGCTCTAGCACCTCGGCTGTCAAGTATTCCAGAACGGCTGCCATGTAAACCGGGGCACCGGCCCCGAATCGATCCGCGTAGTTCCCCTTGCTCAGCAACCGCTGAATGCGCCCCACGGGAAACTGAAGTCCCGCCCCCGAGGAACGAGACTTTCCCTTTGTGTTTTTGGACACTTTCTCTGCTGGTGCCTCGCCGGAGATCCTGGAAGTGGTGACAAACGCAGAGGACAGTGGATCGCCTGAAAGACGCGGAGAGTCGCAAAGCTATAAGTGAGCGCCCCGTATGGGCACCGTGCATACGTTAGGAGCCGCCACAGTCGCGCGCTGCCTCCAGCGCCAAAGCGGCCATGGCAGCGGATTTGGCGGGATAAGGGAGCAGACGACGCTGGCGGCGGCAAGCCACTGCGCCGTGCTTTGGTGCTTCGCTTGATTCGTTTTCTTTACCGTTTGCTTTCAAAAGACGTCCAATTGTTAGCAGCTCTCAGAGAACGCAGCGTTAGCGCGTGTGCTTCTTTTCGCCAGACCTCGTGTATCCTCAGGCGAACGCGGCAACGTAAAATGCATGAGCTGGGGGAAGACAACGGAGGTAACGAGCCCGTTGAGCAAAACTGCGCACGCGTAACGTGGGCGGCCTCGCTCACTAAACAATCACAGCTTATTGCCTTCGGGTTAACGCAACAGCGAACTCAGCGGCAGCTTGAAACTGGCGATACCAGCAATTGCACTGTCACGGCCGCTGAATGAAAAAAAAAAACGCTTTCCATCGAACGGCCATGGCACTGCATTTGCTGCGCCGACTTCTCTAAATGGAAACTGGTAATAACCAGCACACGAAAAATTGCTGTAGGTCTTATTGCACCCAACAACGCAGCAATTATTCCTGGAGTTCAGCATTCCTACGAGTAGCGCAACCGACACAAAACGAACTCCCCGCGAAAATACCTCGCGCCGTCACATCGGGAGCGAGCAGGGGTGCAATCGCCAAGCGATGCTTTATGGTTTATGCTATATTGTTCTTATCGTCCACCACATGCGGCTGACTGATCGCGTTGATAACGCGGACGGACCGTCGCTCTGGTCACTGGCCAAGCGCGAAAAGCACGAAAAGTATAGTCATCGTAAAAGGCATAGTTCCACGATTTCACCCCATTGCGAGCATCCCGCTAAATCTGCGCTTCTTGCCGCTAGGGACGCCTTCGCTCGGGCAGCAGAGTCTGCACGGAGCCTATAGTGAGCCACATTTTTTTTCACGCAAGCACCGACGACTGGACGACTGGACGTGAGCATACGAAAGCTCAAGTCGACGCATCCAAATGCCAACAATGCTACCTGGCGTGTGGGAAATGTGGTTCGAGAGAAAAGCTTGCTAGTAATGCCACTTTTGATTAGCCGAAACCAGCCACATTCAGGTAAATATGAAGCAGTTACGTTTGCGAAAACAAAGGGTATCAATTATTTGCGAAAACGTTAAACCAGTCACGTATTCGCAGTTTCGGAGAACGCCGAGTGATGCGGAACATATAGTGGCTTTCACGTAAACATAGCTGGCTACGCGATCACACAAAGCCGCGAGCACAGAAGCACCGCGTTGACAACTCTTTTCGACGAAAGCCTCCTGGTCGTTGTAAATATGCGTGACCCCCCAAAAATGCTCTGCCGAGGTAAGGACGTCAGCCTTTGTACTGCCGTGCACACCCATAAAGGCGGAGCCCCACTTTCCGTCGAAAAGGTCTGCTAGGAGAACGCGCTCGCAAGGAGCAAGGCAGCCAACACAAACGCGTGATGCAGGCGGTTGTTTACGTTAAAACCAAGTGGATGTCGTGAAGTGGGGCGTTCTGCGTACAGTTGTGAGACACGCACTTCAAAATATATTTTAAACATGTTCTAGGCCATATGAGCCACTGATATTTCTTACATGATACGTGTGTCTAATCTATTCCAAAATTTATCTCGCCTTCAAAATTTTGTGTCGGTACTCCTTTAACAAAGCAAAGGTTAAGCGCCGCACACTTCGAATGTATAAAGACACTCACTTGCGAAAAGCTACCTGACCCAGAAACAGCCCTGGGAACGTCCCCTGCTGCGAATGAGCCCCACAGCCGCAGCTTCATGGGTTTTATCGAATGAACCGCTTTCACGTGACCGTCTGGTTGCGTCATATTAGCTGAGTCACGCTAGTTCTGCGACGATCTTCAAAGTGCGATAAGAGGCCGGCCCTTTTGCCACAGCTTCCGCTGGGACACTAAACGCCATGTGTTCGATCAGTTGTCGGTCGTTCGAGCATGGAACACGTAGACAGGTAGACGTAAAGCTACTACGGCAGGTACTGTGACAAGCTACGCTCAAGGTACGTGTGGCCAAAAAACGGCCGCCATTCATCTAAAGGGGGCGCCAGGTCAGCCCCATATCGCTTAGCGCTTTACTTTTTGAAAGCGAGATCAGGTGGCCTTAGAAAGCGTAGTTGTAAAGCGAGATTCAGTAAAGAACAATGCACTTTGTGGGAAAGGTAAGGAAACGACAGAGCATGTCCAGATTGAATGTAACGATATCCACCCAGGTGTGTTTGGGCACGAGCCTACATGAAGCCTTGAGTTTTGGGGACAACAATAAAAAGCTGAAAACGACCGCGATAGAATTAAGTGGATAGAAAGGACAAAAAAGTCACAGTTTCGCCAAAGGGCGAAGCAATGAATGCGATAATAAGAAATCGAAATGTCACACGAAGATCCAGAAGCAGCTCGATACTTGCAGCGTGCCGCTAAAGCACAAAGAAGGACGCCCTAAATGAACGCACAGGCATGCACAGGGCCAGCGTGAACTAACAACTGTCACAGTTGTTACGCCTATGTGCTTGAGCAACATGCTGCAAGTGTCGACAATGGAGAATCAGACGCTTGCTTGCTTACTTGCTCGTTTTCTTGCTTGCTTGCCGATTAAATCATGGCTCTTACCCACTACGGGGGATCGGCCATGAAACCGGCGGTTAATATAAGTGGGGGAATTTAGACGTTCTTAGATATTTCTTCTTTTAAACTGCGGCGTGTGGAGTGACCCTCTGCATCTTCTACCACAGGGGCCGTCTGATGCAAGGTGTGCCGGGTATTCTTTGTCTTTTTTTTTCCCCTTCCACATCCCGAGTGGGTACAGAAAATGGCCACTTTGTCGTGCGCGTTTCAACGGCAGTATTCGAAATGAAAGAAAATTAGGAGTGCTGCGTCTGCAAGTGTCGACAATGGAGAATCAGACGCTCTTAGATATTTCTTTTTTTTAAACTGTGGCACGTGGAGTTACCCCCTGCGTCTCCAGCCACACGGGGGCGTCTGTTGCAAGGTGTTCCCGGTGTTCTTTCTTTTTTTTTCTCTTCCACATCACGAGTGGGTATAGAAAAGGGCCACTTTGTCGTGCGCGATTCAAGGGCAGTTTTCAAACTGAAAGAAAATTAGGAGCGTTGCGTGACAGAAAATACGCTCACGCTCCTCCGAGATTTGCTTACCACCAGCGGTACATGGTGTGTATACATAGCTCGCCGTTATTACGCCTGCGCATACATGGCGTGTGGCTTAGTATAGTCTAACGCAACGCGCAGGGGACCGAGGGGTTGCTGGTTCGAATCCGCGGTCGGGTACTTCAGAATTTTCTTCTGCTTTATTTTTTGTGCCTATTTTATACATATACATACATATACATATCCGGGACGTGACGGCGACGACAAAAATCAGCCGAGAGTGTCCATATAATTGCTATCGCAATAAAATAAATAGTGCGGAAAGGTCATTCAGCCGTAAGGGACGGAGATCTGGGCTGTCTATTTGTTTTTGTTTTATACAATAAGATCGATGAAGTCGAAGTAGACACACCATTAGGCCGACTTAAAAAACAATGCGTTTCTTTCTCTTTTTTTCGATGCAGGTGGCGCACATGTCATCGAACCGTTATAAAGGGGACGCTCATAGCGCCCATTCATCTTTACTCAGTTGGGCCCATCCCGTGATTGCTTGATGCGCAGGGTTACGGCCATTCATATTTCTTTACAATCATGGCGGCCGAGGACCCTTGCTGTTGAATTCCAAGAACTGTTTACCTCCTACTTTTACCCCCTGAAAGCCGTGGACCAAATGCAGGCCGTTCCATTGCGAGAATGATGTCATGGCTTCATTTTCATGTTTTTATCTATTGCGAACCACGTTTTTTTCGTGCTGAACACATCGGTGGGGGGGCTGCTCTGCAATATGCCCCTCCTTCTCCCCTTAATGGCGAACCCTGCTCACGCTTATGGATGGGTGGTTAGCACACGTGCCATTCTCATAATCATGTGGGCCTCAACCATGGTCCCCAACTATCGGTGTCTGTGCACAAAGCTGTCTGGCGTCGCTATTGCGCTCCTTTAGGCGCATTGGGAAGCGCGCGCAGGAGGAGCCTTGTAATACGCGAGAGTATTCTCTTAACCGAACATTTAAGCACCGTACAAGGACAGCGCGACACACACGGTACCCAACACCAGCTTCACAATAGACATCCGATGTGTAATCCTGCATTCATATTTTTTTGGCCCCATTCATTCCTCCTGCCGATGACCGTGTGCATCCTGCTCAGAGAGGAATATGCACGACCGGTGACTGAACCTAACTACGAGTTGTTTTTTTTTAGGTGGGGAGATAGGCCACGCGAATATGGAGGCGCCGCACATTTATGAGCCCTCATCTGCTGCGTTCCACCAGAGAATAGCTTATTCAGCCTACTCACAACGCTATTTCATAAAATTAGTAGGTGGTGCCCTTCCACCTATGCAATGCCTGATGTACAGGATGGCTGCCAAATGTCCTCTGTTGAGCAAATCTCAATAAACACCGACGAACGCCGACGCGCCAGTGCCACTACCAGACACCTGAGTGAAGGATAAGCCTCGCCTCCAATTTTCTTGCGACTTAGCTGTTTTTTTTTTGCGATAGCAATTATATGGACACTCTCGGCTGGATTTTACCGTCGCCGTCGTCATGCGCCGTATATATATATATATATATATATATATATATATATATATATTGTAAAGGACGAGATAGAGACAACGCCCGTTCCTGGGCCAAGCTGTTCTATTCTCTGTCCTCGTCTTTCTCTACCTCGCTCTAGCTGCCCGCGCGCCAGGGCCTCGGTGCCGCTCTTCGTCATCACACTCGGCCATGACTGCGAGCGCGCGGAACAGTCGACAATGTCTCTGGTGGGCGGTGTTGGCTGCATCGCGGTGGTCGGTCCCGACCACGCTGCAAGTTGGTTGGGAGACTTGCCAGAAGTGCCTCTGGTGGGCGACACTCGTTGAATAGCGGTGGTCGCTCCCGGCCACGCTGCGACTTGGCGTGTGGATGAGTCACAAATATCTCAGTTCGGCGACACTGGCTGCATGGCGGTGGTCGGTCCAGGCCCCGCGGCGACTTGGCTTGAGAAGGTGCCTCAGCGTGCTCTGGCGGGCGACCCTGGTTGATATAATGTGGTCGTATGTAGTTCGCACGTTTATCCCGTCGCAGTTGGCAGAACAGGGCAGGATGTGGTGGGCCCTGTAGCGCCACTTGCTGCACCGAACGAGGCCACCTGCGTTTTTTGCAGTGGTTCGAGGGGCGTCTAGGTCTCTTACTAGACGTCTGTGGCAACGGGAAGCTCAGTTCACGCGTTGACCTTTGACACCGCTTGTACTTTTGCAGCGTTGTCGCTGTGGAGCACCACCCCGCCGTTCCGAAGTCAGCTTTTCTTGAAGACGCGCTGCGCGCAGCAGGGGCATCCTCGCAAGAAGCCGTTCCAACAGCCCATTGCCAAAGTTAGTGGTAGTCGTGTGTGCTCACAACGTGTATTTTTTTTCATAACTATGCGTTAATTAGTATAATTAACCTTATTTAGTCAATTTTTTTAAATTCTTGATTGAATCAGTAAAATATCATTTTTTATCTGTAGGCCGCATCTAATAACTAGAGGCCGAAATTTTAGGCCCTAAAAAAGCTCGTTTTAGGCGCCAAAAAAGGGAGGCAAAACAACGTTTTAGGCTTCCAAAATAGTAAATATAGGCACAATAAATTTTCACATAACTGCAAATAATTTGAAACAAAGACGTGCGCGAGCTCTATCTACGAAAGCAAAACAAAAATGTTATTGCTTACGATGGCACAAAGGCGTTAAACAGTTGAACATAGCCGTACAACGTGCTTTGTCCCGCACGGTTCGCAGAACACGGTCACTCCCGTGTTCTGCACGGTGAGTCAGGATTCCACTGTCGAATCAACACACACGCTCCTAGGTGTCTTCTCGGCATGACTGAGAAGGGCAGAGCACGAGCAGATAGCCAGATCGCTAAAGCACCTGAAGGGAGGGATTCCTCCTCTTGTCCCGGTAGAATCGCGTAGAGCCAATTTCTCCCCTGCCAGTGAATCACTGGCGTAGCCAGGGGTGAGAGGAAGTTCAACACCCCCCCCCCCCCGAAACTTTTCAGTTTTGCATGCGTATATATGCACGCATGCATACAAGCGCACTCACGAACATAGATAGAGTATGGTTGAAACCCCCTCCCTCCCGAAAAAAAATTCTGGCTACGATGATGCAGTGAACACCTTACAAGTTAACTTACAAAAACAAACGCCGCGTGCACATTATATTTTCCTTTCTTCTTTTGCTCTTCACTCTCATTTCTGCTGACGGCTCTCCACAGTCTTGCATTCGTGAACCGCGCACGCCGTGTCTCTGCGGCGGCGAATGTGCGTGTCCCACTTCACGGCTGCTAGCAGTTGTTTCTGGGAGTTGGTTGAGCTACAGGACTAGGTTGAACCCGATAGTTCCGAACAGTCAGTGCTGCGCGGTAGCATGAACAACGGTCTCAAACTGCTCCCGGGAGCGCAACTTGAGGCTAAATAGTGTGAATACAAGCGCCAATTTTGAAAATAGGCATTTATAGGCACTTGTGAGCATTTAGGCACAAACGTCAAAAATAGGCATTTAAAGGCACTATAAAAACACTATAAAAACCTTTCTTAACCTCTAATTCATGCTCACATATCAAAGTGGCACGATAGGAGCGCAACGAAAAAAATAGGCATTTCCCTAAAATCCGGTCTCTACTAATAACCTCAGCATCAAACATTCATTAGTGCTGAAATCTTTCTAGTTGATTTTTTCTAGAAAAACCGAAAGCGCGCGATACACGTCAAATATCAAATAGACACTCGCTCGCGCGACGCTACTCAAGCGCCTCAAGCTTCCTTTGGTTACTAAGCGGCTGCGTTCGTTAATCACTGCGTTATAGAGGGCTTCATGAAGGACCTGCCGCTGACGCGTTCATCAAAGGGCGTGAAGCCTATGCACCAGGGGGCATTTCTTGTGGTAAATGGAAACCTGCTGGCCATCTGAAATGTATGCCCTCGTCGCATTGAGATTGTGGAAAAGTTTAGGGGAATAAGGACCAAGGTATATTTGGCAATGGGCGCCAAACATTGGCCTCAATGCGTCTACACTCAAAGCTTAGTTAATTTCCAAGGCAATGACTGAGATACACCTACCAGTACCATGTATAATGGCTGAGATCTAGAAACAAAGGCGGTCCGCGAGGGTGTACATAGGCGTTCCATAAACAAGCAAATGAACAAAGGAAACGAGTAAGAAGTGTACTAAGTAATTACATTCCACACGCCCGTTGCAGCATTCGGATTGCGGTGAATTCGCAAGATCGTCTCTATTTTGGAGACGGCATTGTTTAGTAGTCTTACGGAGACCGAAACATCCGCCTTCAGTGCGTTGCGACATCAAGTTCAAAAGATGATGTTTTGGTAAAAGCTCCAAAAGTACAACTCAAGAGTAGATATATAGCCTTGTGTAGGCGTTTCTTCGTGAACGCGATATTTACAAAAAAAAAGTTATAGTTTGTTGCTTAGGAGAAGTTAGCGCTATTATATAACGCCGGCTACTCCTTTTCACAGATAATAGGATTCGTGAAAGTCACAGCAATGGAAAAAAAAGTTACATAAAAGCGTACCAACGAAGAGTACTTGTAAGTCAGATTTTTCTTCGTTTATGCATGTATCTCACAGGTCTCATTATCTGGAACAGGGGAGGGGAGGGGGTGTTAAATAAATAACAAGCACATTAGGTTGCGTCAACCGCTGATCCATTTCCCATCTTTCTTTCAAGCAGAAGTAAGTGGCACAGCGCATGGTAAAATTCATTACTTTCTAATCAGTAAGGAATATTCATTCTAAATAGTGTAAATATTAAAGACGGCGAAACGACTTTCGAGGGGAAAAAAGCGAGGATATAAGCCTGTGTGCTAAACTATAAATATATACGAAATAAGAACACATAAGACATATATTTTATACAATGATAACTAAGTAGAAAATAAACGTTATATAATGAAAAATAGTTCGAATGTAGCAGGGATATAGGCTGAATTCTCTTGATACAGCACTGAATATAGGCGAAGTCCATTAAGAAAAAAATTAAGCTAGGTCATTTCTAAAAATTGCTTTTGAAGACACCACTTGAACCTTTCGACGAACATGAAGTTCAAGAAAGACCAGTGTAATTGCGTCTATGCGCCTGTTCCAGAGCTACAACCATCCACTGTACTTGTTTACGTTGGACGCCGTCGCCGCTCACTTTTCATTGAACGCAATACAGCGATGCTTATATTTACAAGGGCAGTGCATGTCACAATCGAAAATGACGATGACGAGGACTGCTAACAAGGCTGGTCTCATTACGTCACGAGAATGCAGCACCGTTTTTTACATTCACTGCAACCGAATATTTGATTGTGCACTGTCCATATACTCTTCCCTTCTTAGAGGTTGCGTTCGCAGCACAAGCTTACAGCATGTCGCCAGATCAAAAGCACACTTTCACAGCTGTCACGGTAATTCACCTCTGGAGAGATTAAAAAAATTCGGCAGATCGCACGTACCGTGGGAATCGATGTTATGCGAAGCATGCGCGGGATGGTGACTGTGGCGTAATTTTTTACATCGAGCGAAACGTTACGGAATGACGATCAAGAAATGTGGAAGTGGTATACGCACACTCATATGTTGAAGAAACGCATATGTATTATATAACCAGTTATTTACAGTTGCGTAACGTTGTCAGCAGCAACATGGGTGTTACCAACACCAGACGCGGTAAGCTGACATGTAATGCTTATATTCTTCAATTCTGGATAGCGCGAATCCTAACAGCACAAAGAAGAAACACATATACAGTACAGGGGTTACTCGCAACTAAGCTTCATTCAGGAAAGTTTCCTTGGATATGCACACAGACGAGTGGCACGCGCAGGCGCACGGCTCGTACGTTACAGTCACACTTGTTGCAGTTTCGTTACAGTTGTTATGCTTATGCTTGTCTGTTATGACGGAGAACGCACACACGTTTCACGAACCCGTGTGTGTGTAGAAGTGGTTCTTGACAGTTCTTGAACAAGGTCATCATCACCATGATCAGTGAGCACCAGCAGCTGGACCGGACTTGTTAATCGGATCCGTTCGTGATCGCGGCTACGAGGGGTCTAAGTGTGATGAAGTGCGAGGTATAGCACAGCTGGTGGAAATCCTGGATGCCTCTTACGATGAAATGATCTATGATGCCTCCTGTACTGGACGTGGCAGCGAGGTTTCTTGATGGCCTGTCCATATTCAAGCCTTCTTTCACGCAGTATAAAGACCAGGCGTTGTTGGGTCTTGAAAAATCAATCTTGAATTCACCGGTAATGATGAGCGGCCTGGTTCTCTCGGCAGATTTATTGTAGGAAGCATTTACCCTGGTTTTTGCGTATACGACGTGGTCCACGTTGCGGACCACGTGAATGAGTGCATGGTAGTTGAGCGTCTTCCAGGGGTCTTCTGTCTTCAGCTTCCTCACTATACTTGCGTCCGCCGTGGTGGTGTAGCAGTTACGGTGCTCGGCTGCTGACCCGAAGGTCGCGGGTTCGATCCCGGCCGCGGCGGTCGCATTTCGATGGAGGCAAGATGCTAGATGCCCGTGTACTATGCGATCTCGGTGCACGGTAAAGAATACCAAATTGTCAAAATTTCCGGCGCCCCTCGCTACGGCGTCTCTCATAATCATAGCGTGGTTTTGGGACAGAAAACCCCAACAATTATTGTTATTATTATCAATTCCTTGCGTGTCAATGTGTGTGTTCGCGTTTAGTGAGTTGGTTGCGACTTTGTATCACCTGTGGCACATACCCGGAAAACATGAACTCCGCTATGCGGGTATGTGCCACGCGTGACTGAGAGAAAGGGTTTCATGACGTACGCGACAGGCATTTTGCGTTATTCATGTCATGACCAATGAATAGTGTTTGTCATACACTGATTCCCTGCTGTGCCAATTTTGGTGACAACCAGGAGCGCCCAGATGTAGGCGGCTAGGTAGATAGATAGATAGATAGATAGATAGATAGATAGATAGATAGATAGATAGATAGATAGATAGATAGATAGATATAAACGTAGATAGAAAAGCCCAAAATGCCTGTGGTTCGCTAAGAAATGCTTCACATTTAAAATTTCGGTTGTGGCGAAGCAATTGGTACTGTTTAACGGTTGTGTTCTCCAGTGGCTCCTAGTGGGTCGTCCTCTTGAAAACGCCGCTCGCTCTCGGAGCCCGTGCTTTGGCCTGGACTGTCGCCATAGCGAATTGTCGCCGAGTCCCGTCCAATAAACCGCTTAACAAATTGGTGGAGAGTGCTGTGCTCCCATTCGATGCCTCTGGAGCTTCGATCCCGTACCCTACCAGCTACCATGCCTCAAGACGCCGCCCAGCAGACGCCTTCCGCCTACACCGACCTCATGCCCCGGTGTCCCTCGTATCCGCGACCCCCCAGTCTTCACTGGCGCAGATGGGACCGACGTGGAGGACTGGCTCGCGATCTATGAACGCGTGAGTGTCCCCAATAAATGGGACGAGGCGGGAAAATTGACCAACTTGGTTTTCTACCTCGCGGGTGTGGCCGGCCTGTGGTACAACAACCACGCATCCGATTTTACGACGTGGTCCGACTTCAAGACCGCCATCATCAACGTGTTTGGCCGCCCTGCCGTTCGTAAGCTGCAGGCCGAACAGCGTTTGCGAGAACGAGCTCAGCAGGCCGGCGAAACCTTTACCAGCTACATTGAAGACATCCTCGATTTGTGTAAGAAAGCCGACGCCACCATGTCGGAATCTGACAAGATGAGGCACATTATGAAAGGCATCGACGACGATGCCTTCACGATGCTGCTCGCCAAAAACCCCAGCACAGTGGCCGAGGTCATCACGCTCTGCAGAGCTACGAGGAGCTGCGCCGGCAGCGGTCGATGACCCGTCGCTCTCCATCCCGCGACGCCGAGCTCGCTGGCTTGTCGACCATATCCGACCACTCCGCCTTGCTCGCAGAGGTGAAGTCATTCGTGCGCGAGGAAATTGCGCGCCAGTTCTCGCTGCTGGACTTTGCTCAACCTCAGTACGTTCAACAGCCGTCAACCACTCTTCTCCCTCCCCTCCGTCGAGCGATTGAGCAGGAAATCGCGGAGGTCATGCCTGAGTACCACCAGCACCATCCAGCTCCTGCACCACTCAGTTACGCCCAAGTTGTCGCCAGGACGTCCCCAGTAATACCTGCGGCAGCCCCACACAGTTACGCCGAAGCCGCCCCTAGACATCAGTCCTTCGAAGCGGCTGTGCCGGCTACCTACGCCGACGTCATGCAGAGGCCACGACTGCAGCCAACGATGCAGTCATATCAGTCGCCACCCCGTCAATCACGTTCTGCGCCATGGGCGGGCCCTGCTCCAGCAAACCGATGGCGCACACCTGACAACCGCCCCATATGCTTCGCATGCGGTTACGCCGGCCACGTGGCGCGTTACTGCAATCGCGAACCAACCGCCTCAAGTCGTGTCGCCCGCCACCAGCCAGTCAAACCGCACATTTTACGCCCCACCTACGCCTCTGTCGCCGACGTCACGCCAAGCTCCATCTACTCGGCGCTCTCCGTCTCCACGACGTCGCTCACTGTCGCCGATGCGCCCACGTCCGGTCGCTCGCGACCAGGAAAACTAGTCGTCGCAGTCCAGGAGGCAAGGGCTGCGACGCTATCGAACTGCGAAAGCCCTCAGCGAAGCCCATCGAACGTGATAGACGTGTTTGTCGACGGTGTTCCCGCATCTGCCCTTGTCGACACTGGAGCCGCCGTATCCGTTATGGACCAAAAATTGAGCCGATTACTGCGAAAAGTGAGGACGCCACTTTCTGGGATGTCTCTCCGTACAGCGAGCTCCCAGAGTATTCATCCTACAGCAATATGCACAGCTCGCGTCGTCATTCAGGACGTTTGTACGACGTCGAGTTCATTATAATTGCTGCATGCTCTCACGACGTCATCCTGGGATGGGATTTTCTCTCCCGCCACGACGCCGTAATTCATTGCGCACAAGCCGAAATCGAACTCTCCCCGTTCTCAGATCTGACGCCGGCAGACACTTCATCGGTATCGAGCAAGATCCTCGTCAAAGACGATACCAAAGTGCCTCCAAACTCGTCGACGGCTGTGTCAGTCGACTGCGCCGGTCTCTCCGACACCATTGCGCTCATTTCGCCATCTGACCACGTTTGCACAAGGAGAGGCTTGCTGGTACCTTTCGCGACCGTCCAAGTCACTCAGGGCAGCACCGCTATTTTTGTTAACAACCCATCTCCATACATTGTTACGTTGGTGCGAGGGGAATGTCTTGGCAGAGTGGAACCCCTCGAAGACGCACAAGTTATGGACGCACCCGATGACACGCACTGTCCCAGTTCCGGTACGCTCAGTGCTGTTTCCGCGTCCGATTCGTCACCTGCTGATGTGTTTAGGTCCTCCATTGCTGACGACCTCACATCGGTCCAGCGTTCCCAACTTCTGTGCCTGCTGGAAGAATTTCGTTCTTCTTTCGATGTACGGGCAATCTTCTCTCGGCCGCACTTCCGCTGTTACGCATCGCATCGACACCGGCGCCCAACCACCACTGCGGCAACGTCCATATCGCGTGTCTCCCGCAGAACGCCGGGTCATTAATGAGCAAGTCGACGATATGCTTCGACGCGACGTTATTCGACCCTCGGACAGCCCATGGGCCTCTCCCGTTGTTCTCGTTGCGAAGAAGGACGGTTCCGTGCGGTTCTGTGTGGACTACCGACGGCTCAACAAGATCACTCGCAAGGATGTTTATCCGCTGCCGCGAATCGACGACGCGATTGACAGCCTGCAAGGAGCCGAATTCTTTTCGTCTCTTGATTTGCGCTCGGGGTACTGGCAAGTACCCATGGCGGATGACGCTCGACCGAAGACAGCCTTTGTCACGCCCGACGGCTTGTACGAGTTCAACGTCATGCCGTTTGGTCTGTGTAATGCGCCCGCGACCTTCGAGCGCATGATGGACACCGTTCTGCGCAACTTGAAATGGCACACGTGCTTGTGTTACCTCGACGACGTCGTGGTTTTCGCTCCGGACTTCTCCACGCATCTCCAACGTCTGCGGCATGTTTTGACGCGTTTGCGCAACGCCGGCCTCCAACTGAATCTGAAGAAGTGCCGATTTGCAGCACGGCAGCTGACAATCCTCGGCTACGTCGTGTCCAAGGACGGAATCCTTCCTGATCCGGCCAAGCTTCGGGCCGTGGCCGAATTTCCCAAACCTACGACCGTAAAAGAACTGCGCAGTTTCGTAGGACTGTGTTCGTACTTTCGACGCTTCATACGAAACTTTGCCACCATCATATCGCCGCTGACGAAGCTCCTTGGAAGTAACGGACCCCTAAATTCGTGGTCGTCCGAGTGTGACGACGCGTTCGCAAAGCTCCGTCGTTTGTTGACGTCTCCTCCCATCCTACGCCACTACGATCCTACGGCCCCAACGGAGGTACACACGGACGCCAGCGGTGTAGGCCTCGGCGCTGTCCTTGCGCAGCGCAAACCAGGGTTCCCCGAATATGTCGTGGCATACGCAAGCCGTACGCTTACCAGAGCCGAGACCAATTACTCAGTCACGGAAAAAGAGTGCCTGGCGATCATATGGGCCCTTACAAAGTTTCGACCTTATTTGTATGGTCGCCCATTTGATGTCGTCACCGACCATCATGCACTATGCTGGCTGTCGTCATTGAAGGATCCCTCAGGCCGTCTCGCCCGCTGGGCACTTCGCCTGCAGGACTACGACATCCGCGTGCTGTACCGCAACGGACGCCAGCATGCTGACGCCGACGCCCTCTCGCGCTCTCCCTTGCCTGACGACAATGCCCCCTGCTCAGTATCTCACATGGCTGTTGCTTCAATCAACGTTCACACCATCGCTACCGAACAGCGCAAGGATAAATGGATCACCTCGCTGATCGACTTGCTCACTGATCCGTCGGCAACACCATCCACTCGCGCGTTGCGTCGTCAAGCCCACCATTTCGCCGTTCGTGACGACCTCCTGCACCGACGCAATTACAACGCCGACGGCCGCCAGTGGCTACTAGTCATACCCCGCAGTCTGCGTTCTGAAATATGCGAAGCCTTCCACTCTGACCCGCAATGCGCGCACTCTGGGGTATCCAAAACTTACCACCGCATACGACAACGATACTTCTGGCGTGGGATGTACCGCTACGTGCAGAAGTTCGTTCGCTCCTGCCTCGATTGCCAACGCCGAAAACCTGCAACGCACGTGTCGCCAGCAGGTCTACAACCATTACCTTGCCCTAACCGTCCGTTTGGGCGCGTGGGCATCGATTTGTATGGACCCCTTCCTCTGACTTCGGCTGGTAACCGCTGGGCCATCGTCGCTGTTGACCATCTAACGCGATACGCCGAAACCGCCGCCCTCCCAGCGGCTACAGCGCGCGATGTTGCCTCCTTCCTACTACACAGATTCATACTGCGTCACGGTCCACCCCAAGAGCTTCTCAGCGATCGAGGCCGTGTCTTCTTATCGGAAGTCGTGGAAGCCATTCTGAAAGAGTGCCATGCTGTTCACCGCAAAACTACTGCTTACCACCCGCAGACGAATGGCCTAACCGAACGCTTTAACCGCACGCTCGGCGACATGCTGTCAATGTACGTCGCCGCCGATCACACCAATTGGGATGCCATTCTGCCCTTCGTCACCTACGCCTATAATACCGCCCCTCAGAGCACTACTGGTTTTTCACCCTTCTTCTTACTGTACGGAAGGCACCCGTCGCACACCATCGACACGATACTTCCATACAAGCCGGATCCATCTGAGTGTGCGCCTATTTCTGACACAGCCAGGCTTGCTGAAGAGTGTCGCGAGCTTGCCAAGACATTTACGACGCAGGAACAAGAGCTGCAGAAGAGCATTCGCGACGGCACCACCACTTCTGAGCCCACGTTCCTCCCTGGAGCGCTCGTATGGCTCTCGGTCCCTACCACTGCAAGTGGCCTCTCTTCAAAACTGCTGCCGAAATACGAAGGCCCATACCGGGTCGTCGAGCGCACATCCCCGGTCAACTACTTGATCGAACCCATCGAACCAGCTTCGGACATGCGACGTCGAGGGCGCGACATAGTCAACGTGGAGCGCCTCAAGGCCTACTATGACCCACTCATAGTGACGAGCTGTTAGGTCGCCGGACGGCTCCCTTTTCGTACCCGGGGTAATTGTGGCGAAGCAATTGGTACTGTTTAACGGTTGCGTTCTCCAGCGGCTCCTAGTGGGTCGTCCTCTTGAAAACGCCGCTCGCTCTCGGAGCCCGTGCTTTGGCCTGGACTGTCGCCATAGCGAATTGTCGCCAGAGTCCCGTCCAATAAACCGCTTAACACGGTTAATATTGAAGAGCACAATATTCAGTACTAGTAATTATCAGAGCGCGCATAGCAGACGTACATACCTAAGCTTAAAATATTTTTGTTCCTCTGTAGGTACCCAAACCTGACATACAGTCGCCTTATTGAGGCCAAAACCTCATATGGCTCACGAGTCAGAATGGCTCACGAGTCCGAGCTCACGAGTCCGAGCTCAATGCTCACGAGTCCGAGCTCATATGACTGACGAGTCCGAAACACGGACGGTACAAGATGTCAGGCGGGCCGATCCCGAAAGTATAGTCAAACACTGAGGGGACGTGCAGAAAGAGTCAAGGGGGTTGGGTTGGGATTGCAGTAAGGGTATCTCAAGCGCTTAGCAGCGATAATTAGCACATCAGGAGAAGAAAATGTGAATTAATATTAATAAGGGAATGAAAGGGGATTGACATGACAATCAGGTGAATCAAATTTGGATTAATACCGCGATGAACAGATCTCACCATTTAGGTGACCGAAAAGAACCAGTAATAGGAAGTAACAATGCAATCAAATGAGAACGTGAGTGTAATGTTATGAGTGTCGCATAAGCCTTCGCGTGTGCTCTGCTCAGCGTCACATAAAGGGACTGTAAATAGTGATGTCTTTCTTTTTTGTCTAAGGAAAATTAGTGGCGTTAGGGCAAACAAAGAAGTGAAGCGGCACGCTTTACGCCACTGCATCTTCGTAAAAAAATGTCTTTAAACACTCAGAAGAACGCGAATAGAGTTATGGCGTCAATATTACTAATGTTGTTGAACTTAAACATCATTGCAGTCATCATCATGTAACCATGCACATGTCGCACCTGGCGCCTGTTCCTCTAGTGGAAAAACGGAGACTTGATACGCGCCTGGACTGTAGCACGTCCTCTATGTCATGCTTTTGCCATCTAAGGCACCAAACGTCATTTCCAAACGTCATGAAGCAACAGAAAAAAATCTACCTTTTTAATGAAGAAAACAATGCTCGTATCGCTGAATAAGACAGACAATATTTCGATCAGCGCCACTTTCTTCAATCCCGTTCTGAACGGTGACCCCTCCTTTAATTAAACTATCCTCTATTTGAAATGGAAGCGCGCTGTGTTTAAGCAGTTCCATTTGGCGATTGCCCTAGCTGATTTTTATTCTGCTACCAAGGCGGCGCCACTGTTCCCATTATTATCACACGTGTTGTCTATTAAACAAATCCTTGTACTCAAGATAGTTTTATTTCTTAGTATTTCACGACTTGTAGGATTTACTCACATAGCTAAAGAGTGTCGTTTGTTGTTTTTAACTGACATTTATCAGCGAATTTGCGCTGACTGCTGAGCGTCGGATGAACAAATCATTTTTTTAGATGTGAACATCTCTATAGCGGAGTTCAATCCGGTGGTGGTGTGCGGCGTGAACACCCTTACTGCGCATGCGCAAGCCCTCTCCCCTCCCCCTCTCCACTTCCCCTCTTCCCTCCCCTCCGCTTTCCCCTCCCTCCTCCCCTTCGTTTTTCCCCTCTCCCCTTTCCCCCCTCACCACTCCCCCTCTGAAACGCGGGCTCTATATGCCGAAACACTGCTTCGCATCGCCTCATGGTCCCCTTTAGCGGGAGATGGTGTGATTTTTTTCTAATAACCGCTTAACGAGCGCTTAGATGTAAACATCTTCTTAAGATCTAATGAAAGTCCTTGCCACTGATGGCTTATTATTGCGCATGTGCTGTTAGGCGGCAATTTTCCGTCGGTACCACGCTACACAATGTGTACATTCATAGTAATACATGGGCTCTCTGGGGCATATGCAGGGGCGGCCAATTTCTCGAGCGCGGAACTGTAAGCTCCGAGCCCCATTGATGGCTAACGAGCCGAGATGTATCGAAGAACTGACCGTGGATGACTGTAGTACAGTTAGGCAGCCGAGCTTCCGTACTGAACGAAACAACTCTGTCATTTTCGGAACAAGGAATAATCAACGTATTTTCTTTGGACCCGCTTTTATAGGCATGCGGTTGCTTATCCACTGCGGTACCAGCGTAGGTGATGACGAAGTGGCACGTCACGCAGTAGATGTTATCACGTCATGGCACGTCATGGCACGTCATCACGTCATGGCACGTATGGCACGTCATGCAGTGACCAGTGCTCATAAGGGGTACATTTGCCTCAATGAGGTCAATAATCAGTAAAGGCGGGTAAAAACGTCCTAAAAAGTATATATAGATGTGTGCGGTTTGATTACTTCGGTAAGACATATAAGGTACGATAACGGTTACATTGAGTTCGACAAGGACCCATAAGGTCAGGATGCTTCAGCGATGACTTATCTTACTTCAATATTTCTAATTTGTTACTGTCACATTCACTGCTTAGCGCTTGCGGCGAAACTGTGACTTTTTTCGAAAACAGCAATATTGTGAATATATTTGAGCGCACGTGCAGTTTCAACACTAGTTGCTAGCTTCGTTGTAAAAAAAAAAAGAATTTAAGGCAGCCTGACACTAGTGGTACCACTCCTGGAGGAAGCGTGCAGCGGGGCGGCCTTCCTCGATATTCTTATTTTTTTCCTTCGTTTCTTCCTCTCTTTCTTCCTTTTTCTTTCTTCTCTCTCTTTTTTCGTTGGCTTCATTTGTCTCTGTTTATTTAAATTTCTTTCTTTCTCTCTCAATCTGCTTCTTTCTCTTTCTCGCTGTTGCTATCTCTTTCTTCCCTTTTTCTTTCTGACTCTATTTCTCGCTTCCTCTTTTGTTCTGTGTCTTTCTCTCTGTATCTTTTATCTCTCTTTCTTTGATTCTCTCTCTTTTTCTCTTTCTTTCTCGCTCTCAATTTCTCTCTTTCTTCTCTCTCTCTACTCGTTCTCTCACCCATCAGAGTTATTGCATCGCACGCCGGACAAATAGGCGCACGTGTCCTAGGAGCAAAGCAGAAGATCAAGAAGAGGACGAAGAGAAAGAAGAAGCGCGTGCCGGTTCATGATAATTTTTGTTCGCGACTAACGGGAATTCTCGGAGCTTAAACGGCCCCGCTGTCAAAAAATCACAGGGTCCCTTATGCATTCGCCAAAGACGACTCGAAGGCGAAAGCCATCTTCTTCTTTATTTTCTCAGTCGATGTACTAATCATAACCCGCCCCCCTCCGAAAGCTTTATGCTAGCTGACATGGTTTTGCACTGGCACGAGAATATGAGGCATTTCAAGCTTACTGCACCTCACCTAGTTTTGCACTGCTTCCGTGATTGGCCCACCTTCGAACAAGCGACGATGTCATGTGATGAAGTTATTATGTTACGTCACGTTATTTGACGTCACAAATCATGGCGAGCTGTAGCGTCATCACGATATGATGATTTTTTGCGTCATGGGTGTTGACACCGCCGACGCGGGACGCCGAAGCCGACGGTCAATTTTGGTGTTTGATGAGGCATCTAGGAATTTCGCCTTCAAAAATTTATCGAAATAACATGTTCATCATCGCCGTTCCTGACATGCACGAATTCTCCCCAGACAGGCTTTGCGGCGACGTGTGTTCTTTTTTAGGCCGCTGTTTAAGCTAAGCCATGTATGTTTTCATTCCTTCTGTGCTTGATATTGTAGCGTAGGGACAAGGTCACTTTTCTTCAATCTCAGCAATGCTGGTTTCGTTTTCGGGATCCCTCAACAATATGTTCCATCGAGTAACCTTTTTTCAACGAAGTAGTCGAGAGCCTTATACCTATTATCAAGCCTGGGTGGGAGAACGGAAGAAGGCATGCAGAACAGACAAGCATACATGTAGAGCTCACCAGTGCGACACGGAAAGAAAAGCGTGCAAATCAAAAACCGAGCCTGCAGCAGAAAGGTGCTCGCCTGGCGCTGAACCTCGAAGTCGAATGCATTTCCCGCGGTAGGACGACAGTCTGGTTTCGCAACAGTCGTGCATGCTACTCTTCACGGATTATTTTACTGTCCACATGGCTCATTGTTCCCGTACAGTCAGCTTCAATAGTTCAGACACCACGTGACACAGAAGAGCACGAATATTCCTGTTGCTTCGGGAGGCAGCATTGAATTCACATTTCCGGCCTGTTCTAAACCCGCTTACAAAGTGTACGATGCAGCTCGACCGAATACAGTAAAAAATTGCTTGGGCAATTTAAAGTTTTCTCGGACATAGTGGTCTCTAACTTTTCAACACCGACTGTACGTAGGTGCACAGTCGCCACGGAAAATGAAGTGATTTGCGGCTGGTGAAGCGAAATCGCGGCACACGGCGCTGCTGTTCCCGATAGTGTCTACAGCGAAAGTACCAAGCCCATTCCATTTTCCTAAGCGGGATCGGGCGGCAGACACCGACCAATCGTAATGCTTGAATTTTAAAAACTCCATCAGCAATATGTTAGTAGAAATAGAGCTCAAAACACATTTTCTCACAGCGCCTGCTCAGAAAATAAAACAAACAAATACAAAACGGTAGCCCTTCATTAAGCCGTAATGTAGTGCATTATACGCCATCGGACAGGTGGACCTTAGATGGGTCGCTTTCTGCCGGCCACCCCTGCGTTAGAAAACGAAGTTGGCTTATTACTCTCGCTATCGGGGCGCTTGGTAACAATAGCGCAGCATGTCCGCGATTTTGCTTCTCCGACCATATGTCACTCGGGCCCTTCCCCCACGGGTCACTACACGGCCGCTGTGATCACAGGTCACCACGTCAACGGCCTCTCATTTAGAGCCGACAGTGCGACCCATGCAGTGGAGGTTGCCATCGATTTGGCCGCCTCCCATCCAACCACTCACACTATTTTGACACAATCGCGCTCAGGCTGTTCTCGATATATCCAGGATTCCATCACCCCATTGGCTGCTCGTCTCCTTCAAGCCGCCTCCTGACGCTTTAGCCCTCACTCCGTAAGAACAGCCTGGACTCCAGGACACACAGGATTTCCCGGCAACGAGGCGGCGAATGCCGCTGCCCCCGCTTCTCTCCTCCGGGCTGCTGCCCTTCCATGTCCTGAATCGGATCCTGGAAACTCGAGTCTCACACGATACCGTGATATTCTGGATTACTATCGCACTTCGCGCCGACTTTACCCTGGCCCTGCTCGCGGTCTGGCGAAAGCAGACGAACGAATACGCCGCCTTCAGACTAACACTTTCCTTAGTCCGGCGGTCCCCCGGCACTTCATCCTGGATATCTCTGGCGCGTGCCCGACTTGTCAGGTCCTCGCCGACACCTTTCACGTCGTGGCTTCGTGTCCTTCAACTCCACTCTCTTTCTCATCCCTCTTCCCCATCCCAACTAGAGAGGCTTGGGAGGAGTACCTGCTCCGCTGTTCTACATTGGATGCGCAACGCTCCTTGGCGCGCGCGCCCAAGCAGTGGCCATCTCCAATGGCGTCCCGGACCAGGGACTGCCACTCAAGCACACAGGAGCTCTCTTGTGAGCTTCTTGAATAAAATGTTTACCACAACCACTATCAACTAATCTTGCTTCCTTTGTGACTGTACATATAGTGGGGCATAGCCTTACCGGGGTCAGTGGAAGAAGCAGAAGAAGACGACGCCTTGGTGCGGCTTCTTCTGCCGAACAGATAGGTTAAAGCCTAACGCTCTACTGACTGAGCTAAACGGGTTTGCACTGATTTCACAAAAGTGGACTCATGAATAGTGGAAGCATAGGGGCGCACGAAAAAAAAAAAAAGAACAACTTCAGCACACGCCCGAGTTGGAGCTCGAGCCCCGGACAGTTAGATTAAAAGCCTAACGCTCTACCGACTGAGCTACCCGGGCTCACACAGAGTGGCCTCAAGCTAACCTAGGAATAGTGGAATCGCAAATGCGCACGAAAAAATTAGTTCGCCACTCGCCCGAGCTCGAACCCTCGGCCGTTAGGCTAAAAGCCTGACCGCGCTACAGACTGAGCTACCCGGGCTCGAATAGAGCGGCCTCAAGCGGGCCTACGAATAGTGGAAGCATAAATTAGGACAAAGAAAAGTTCGGCGCTCGCGCGAGCTCGAACCCTAGACCATTAGGTTAAAAGCCTAATGCTCTACCGACTGAGCTATTTTTTTTTATTTACTGACTGAGCTACCCGGGCTTGCACAGATCGGCCTCATGCGGACCTACGAATAGTTTAATCATAAATGCGCACGAAAAAAATAGTTCGCCACTCGCCCGAGCAGGGGCTCGAACCCTGGACCGTTAGGTTAAAAGCCTAACGCTCTACCGACTGAGCTACCCGGGCTTTTTTTTTTCTTTATTGCCGAAATCATATATTACAAGGCATAAAACCTGGCAGCCAGACTTTGGCTACCGCGGGATTAAAATCTTTTCATGCATACCAATACATCAAGTACGGAGATCCAGTCTGGCGGATTTGCGAGAGCGCGATACACATCTCGCAGACGCACGACACTTTCAATGAAATGTTCGCGAACAGGGCGTATATCTTTATCAACATGCTGATATTGCGTTCTCGTTTTCCACAAGGCGTGAAGACCAGGACCATGATAACATCGTACGGAAAGCCCCCGGATACGTCTACCGGCAAGAAACGAATGCCATAAGGGTCAAGGGGTAGTTGTTTCTTTAATGTGCGTTGAAGCACATCCCAATGAAATATTGGGTCCTAACAGTCTAGAAATACGTGTTCAATCGTTTCCGGTTTTTTACATAAGATGCAGTCAGTGGTCCAGGGTATAAATGCCTTTATCTTGGAGCCAGGTTTTAACAGCGAGTGTGTTTGTGTGCAACTGAAAGAAGAATGTTTTAACTGATGGTTGTATAGGCATTTTCTTTACTCGTTTGAGCACATCCTGTCCAGCACCTCCGCGATGTGGGAAACGGTACAAGGGCTCTGGTAGTATGTTTTCCACTAGGTCCTTATATAACTTTTTCTTCTTAACGTTAATTAAATAATCTAAAGAAAATCGTGCGTTCAGCAACCTGAACGAGAGAACCACCTCGCGCAGGTACCCGGTTACAGACCCGTTGATCATTTCGCGGGACGACGCTATAAGTTCAGGGAGTAGTCGCCGTAGCCTCGTTTGTATGATAGTGCGAAGGAACGGGTGATTTTGTTCCCGTAAATACATAAATCGCGACACAACCTGTCGCAAAAACAAATGAACAAGACCGAGGCCACCTTTCTTAATAGGGCGGAACAAATTCATTCTGCTAGTCCGCTCCCAAGTGGACGCCCAAATAAAAACAGCAAAAACGCGGTGAAGTTTTTGTATGCTAACTCGTGATGCACATAACACATTCATCACATACCAGATTTTGGAGATCAGAAAAATGTTGCAGACAGTGGCTCGTGAAAAAATAGACAATTGCCTGCCTTGCCATGCAGTAGACTTTTCTTTTGCACTTCGCGCCTGGTCAGACCAGTGCGCTTCTGGATCACGATAAGATTCAAGTGGCACGCCTAGGTAACATGTTGGAATTGCCGACCAGCGTAACCGAGAGTATTGCTCTGGCGTAACATCCCAGTCACCATGCCAAAACCCGTAACTCTTATCCCAGTTTATTCGGGCACCGGTGCAGTCACAAAAGTCGCATACATATTAGTGGCTTGTTTGATGCTCTCCCTGTCTGAGCAGAACACAGCAACGTCATCTGCGTAAGCCAAGACTTTGACGTGTGCTGTCTCCAGCCTGAAGCCCGTAATAGCTTCCTTGTGGTCAATGGCCAAACAGAGCGGTTCGAGATAAAGTGCAAAAAGCAAAGGCGACAAAGGACATCCCTGCCTCACTGAGGAGCGGACGTTCACGCTCTCCGTAAGTTCCCCGTTTACTATAATACGCATGGTGCAGTCCGTGTACGCCATTCTGACGCCTTCTAGTATTACATGGCCAACATTTGAATGTTTGAGAATGTCCAATAAAATCTCGTGCGAGACTCGGTCAAAAGCTTTCGCCAGGTCGAGCTGCATCATTGCCACGCGCTCGCCTAGAACGTCACAACATTCAAGAACCTTCGTGCGACGTGAATGTTTGTCGCTATGCTGCGGCCTTTATACCGCAAGTCTGATGGTGGCCCTACCAGCTTTGTAATAACCCCCTGGAGTCTTTTGGCTAATACTTTCATAAATATTTTTTAGTCCACATTGGTGAGGCTGATAGGACGAAAAGAGCCCATGGAGAGGCGTTTTTCCGGGTCATCACTCTTGGGTATCAGCACAACGTGCGACCTTCTGAATGAAAGTGGAACTCGCTTACGGTCGTAAGCTTCAGCGAAAACCCCAAGCAACACAGGAGCTACCTTAAATTTAAAAGCTTTATAGAAGGCGGCCCCTAGGCCATCGGGCCCGGGCGCCTTGCCCAGCGTCAAGTCGCCGATTGAGTCCTCGATTTCTCTTAGAGAAATCTGCACCTCCAACGTGCTTTAACTTCGTCGTCTAGCCTCGGCATAAAAGGTAAAAATCTCTCCCGAAACCCTTCCATAGTGTTCCTTTGTTGTCCAAGCAGATAAGTAAAATGATCGGCTATCACGCGCATGATGACCTTCCTATCCAACGTGACATCGTTGCCACTAGCTATTTGACGAATTTCTTTCTGGCACGCATATTTCTTTTCGTCAGACAACGCGCGTTTTCTTGGCCTTTCACCGACCCACAATTTTTCCGCTCTTGTTCGTATTATCGCGGCCTTGTACTTCTCAGCATCAATTTGCTCCAGTTGACTCTTCACGTCTCTCATTTCCTTCCTAAAAACACCAGGTTGGATGTTTTCCATGCAGGTAAAATATTCAAGCCGCTCACGAAGCTCACGTTCACTTTGGTTCCGCTTATGCTTGAGGATGCTACTTCTTTCTATGGCAGCTATTTTGATTCTTTGTTTAAACTCCTCCCATTCAGCAGCGAGATTTATTGACTGCGAAGCGTGTAGCTTCTCCAGTTCGTCGGTTACTACGCTTACGAAATTATCGTCCTCTAGGAGCTTCTCATTAAATTTCCAAAGGTTCCAATTTAAATGTGGTTTCGCCTGCACTCTGCCAAAGCCGGCAATAACCAAAGAGTGGTCGCTGAAGGAAATAGGTTTCCCTTCGTACGCACTGCACAGCACAACAAGTTCGACTGAGGCATAGATTCTGTCCAGTCTTGCATGATTATCTCGCTGAAAATGGGTATAGATTGGGCGAGTACCATTGGAAAAAAACGCAGCCCACGTCATCTAAACCGCGATCATGTACTATCTCCGATAACAACTCGGCGCTCTTATCGTGAATACGGCTCTTTTTGGACCGGTCTTCAGCTGCACAAACACAGTTGAAATCGCCTAGGAGTAATGGCACTTTTTCACAGTTTAGATACGTTAGAAACCTTTCAAAAAAAATTGTGCGATCTCTTTCGACATTCGGTGCGTAAGCACAGACAACGCGGTAACTCGTACCCGAAAGACTAAAATCTACCACTAAAAGGCGGCCAGATTGGCACGACTCAACCATTTGTACGCAACTACCAAAGTCATTACGTATGAAAACAGCACAGCCGCCCGAATCGCCAACAGCGTGACAAAAATGTACATTGAAATGAGGGCGAAAAACGGACACCATTCGGTCGGCAACCTCCTGGCTTTCTATTTTGGTCTCCTGAACTGCGACCAAGTCCAAATCGTTTTCGAGCAGTAAGCGGCTTAATTGGCACTGTCGCCTTCTAGCGCTTAACCCTCGTATGTACATTCAGGGTTGCTACGCGCAAAGTCGCTTTTGTTAGCTGGGCCATGGCTGCAAAAGAGGTTGCCCTTTCGAATGGTGTCCGTTGCGAGGAACAAACCAGAGGTGAAACTTATTGCGGTATTCTTCTCGCGGATGACACCGCGAAACAAAACCCGGCCAGTGGCCGTAAAGCTGTCGCGTTTGAAGAGCAGAGCAACAGAGTGATCCACATTGCAGCTTTTTCCTACACCATTTGCGGCCCAACCCCACCCCTCCCCCCCTTTACCCGACATAAAACCATATTTTACGAAGGCGGATTGCCCGCCCGCCGTGGTTCGCCCAGAATGTTAGGTCGTGGTCTAAATGGAGAGCGTCTTACACCTGGCGTTTTCGTCGGTGGCTCGCCGCCTCCACCATCGTCCCGCTGCGCCTCACTGTCGACGGTCCTCTCATGCGGCCGCTTTCCGGCCATTGGGCTCCCTTCGCTGTGTGAAGAAACCATACACTTCTCGACGGGTTCAATCACGCTCACTGGAGGCTGCACCTCTGGGGGCGTATCCCGTCTAGTCGGTGCAGTGTCGACGCCTTTGACGGGCTCCTGCTGGTCCTTGGAGGCTGCGTCGACTTGCCGCTTATCACGCTCGCCCTCCGGAACAGAGGACGATGTAGATGGCTGTGTTTCACGGGTGTTTGCTTGAGGCGTCGCCTCTTCCAAGTCATCCTCGTCCATGAGCAGGTCGGCGGTGTCGTCGCTGCCCCCGGGCCCTGTCACGCTGGCGTACGTTCGTTCACACTGGCCGTCTTCGTGACCGAATCGCCGACAAAAGCCACATCGCGGAATGCGGCACTCGCGGCGGATGTGGCCCGTGCCACGGCAGCGAAGGCAGAGCGGAGCCCTGCCCGGCACAACAACAAGGGCGTGCTCACCGGACACACTTAACTGGTGTGGCAAGTCGTCGATTTTGACGCCGGAGTGCAACTTCAGAGTCACAAGCCTCGTTGTAGACCCTTTGTCGGTCAATCCCTCGGCCCTCCAGCGCTCCCTGATGATGTCGGTGACTTTACCGAAAGGCGTGAAGGCAAGGCGCACGTCTTCGTCAGGCACACTGTGGAGCAACCAGTGCACCTTCATTCGGACGTCCCTGTTGGCCGGGTCGATGACGATACAGCGCTTGCTTTTAACTTGCAGTTCACCGATGCTGACCAGCTTCTTCAACGTTTCAGCGTCCTTGAAGGTGACCGCCCACACATGGCTCATGCGGTACGCCCCCAAGGCGACTACCTCGGGGAGTACCGAATGTTGAGCCAGAGCGTCGCGAAAGTCTTCTACCCTGTAGGGCCGAGCCTTGACGTCCGCGTGCAAAAACACGGTATTTAAAATAAACCGACCTGTAGGCAAACTGGGCAGAACAACCTGGTATTCGTTTTCCATTGCAGATAACCTGTTTCCGCGACCGAGCTTGGCCGATATCGCCGCTCCGTCGGAGCTCATGAAAACACGTCCGTACGCTGTCGCGGCCGGAAGTGGAATCCCTGAGCTACCCGGGCTTGCACAGATCGGCCTCAAGCGGACCTCCGAATAGCGGAATCATAAATGCGCCCAAAAAAAATAGTTCACCACTCGCCCGAGCAGGGGCTCGAACCCTGGACCGTTAGGTTAAAAGCCTAACGCTCTACCGACTGAGCTACACGGGCTTGCATAGATCGGCCTCAAGCGGACCTCCGAATAGCGGAATCATAAATGCGCCCAAAAAAAAATACTTCACCACTCGCCCGAGCAGGGGCTCGAACCCTGGACCGTTAGGTTAAAAGCCTAACGCTCTACCGACTGAGCTACCCGGGCTTGCACAGATCGGCCTCAAGCGGACCTCCGAATAGCGGAATCATAAATGCGCCCCAAAAAAAATAGTTCACCACTCGCCCGAGCAGGGGCTCGAACCCTGGACCGTTAGGTTAAAAGCCTAACGCTCTACCGACTGAGCTACCCGGGCTTGCACAGATCGGCCTCAAGCGGACCTCCGAACAGCGGAATCATAAATGCGCCCCCCCCAAAAAAATAGTTCACCACTCGCCCGAGCAGGGGCTCGAACCCTGGACCGTTAGGTTAAAAGCCTAACGCTCTACCGACTGAGCTACCCGGGCTTGCACAGATCGGCATCAAGCGGACCTCCGAATAGCGGAATCATAAATGCGACCAAAAAAAAATAGTTCACCACTCGCCCGAGCAGGGGCTCGAACCCTGGACCGTTAGGTTAAAAGCCTCACGCTCTACCGACTGAGCTACACGGGCTTGCATAGATCGGCCTCAAGCGGACCTCCGAATAGCGGAATCATAAATGCGCCCAAAAAAAAATACTTCACCACTCGCCCGAGCAGGGGCTCGAACCCTGGACCGTTAGGTTAAAAGCCTAACGCTCTACCGACTGAGCTACCCGGGCTTGCACAGATCGGCCTCAAGCGGACCTCCGAATAGCGGAATCATAAATGCGCCCCAAAAAAAATAGTTCACCACTCGCCCGAGCAGGGGCTCGAACCCTGGACCGTTAGGTTAAAAGCCTAACGCTCTACCGACTGAGCTACCCGGGCTTGCACAGATCGGCCTCAAGCGGACCTCCGAACAGCGGAATCATAAATGCGCCCCCCCCAAAAAAATAGTTCACCACTCGCCCGAGCAGGGGCTCGAACCCTGGACCGTTAGGTTAAAAGCCTAACGCTCTACCGACTGAGCTACCCGGGCTTGCACAGATCGGCATCAAGCGGACCTCCGAATAGCGGAATCATAAATGCGACCAAAAAAAAAATAGTTCACCACTCGCCCGAGCAGGGGCTCGAACCCTGGACCGTTAGGTTAAAAGCCTCACGCTCTACCGACTGAGCTACCCGGGCTTGCACAGATCGGCCTCAAGCGGACCTCCGAATAGCGGAATCATAAATGCGCCAAAAAAAAAAAAAAAACAGTTCACCACTCGCCCGAGCAGGGACTCGAACTCTGGACCGTTAGGTTAAAAGCCTAACGCTCTACCGACTGAGCTACCCGGGCTTGCACAGGTCGCCCTCAAGAGGACCTCCGAATAGCGGAATCATAAATGCGCCCCCAAAAAATAGTTCACCACTCGCCCGAGCAGGGGCTCGAACCCTGGACCGTTAGGTTAACAGCCTAACGCTCTACCGAATGAGCTACCCGGGCTCGAATTGATCGTCCTCGAGCAGGACTAAGAATAGTGGAAGCATAAATTTGGACGAAAAAAAGTTCGGCACTCGCCCGAGCAGGCGCTCAAACACTGCCCTTTTTGAATTTTCCTTGATCCTTTGTAATCTGTATGCAGGCCAGATGACTCTTTTTCGCTCATGCTCCGTGCGGATTCATGGTGCTTATATGTTCAGCTGTTTTCACAAATAAGCAGTCGTGAGTTAGCGCTCCTTTGTCTGTCTTTCTCCTGTCCCTGTCAACTGTGCGTGCTAGAGATTTAACCATGAACACCTACCAACTCGCTCAACTATCAGTTTTACTGCGAGTAAAAACTACTGTTTGCCATCGCATCTTTTCTCCCATGATTCCTCGTCGTCGCGCCCATATGCCCGTCGTGATACTTCGCTCACTGGCTTTCCCGCGATTATCCGCTCCTTTTGTTAACGCGATGGCTGCCGTGAAACGTAAGAACCTGAAAGCGTGTATGCTTGGGCATGTTGGTCATTCATGTTCACTTTTTGAGCGTACAAAAAGAACAAGGACGGAAAAGAACGACGCGGACACAGCGCTGTGTCCGCTTCGTTCTTTTCGGACCTTGTTCTTACTGTGCGCTAAAAAATGGAGTAAAAACCTGCTATTCTCCGCAAAGCTAGTGATAATAAAAAACTAGTGATGATGATAAAAATCCACACATAACGTGGATAAAAAAATTGAAGGACGCTTTATAAATTCCAAAGTGGGTTCGGCGAAAGCCTGTGGCCATTCGACTTTCCTGGCCTCGGTGCCTGGTGACGCGGCCAGTCGCTGCTGCCGCTTTCTTTCTGCTTCCCTGGCCTTGGTTCCCGGTGACGCGGCTACTCGCTGTTGTCGCTTCCGTTCCGCTTCACTGACCTTGATGCCCGGTGACATGTTAGCCCGCCGTATGATCATTCGCTCATTCTTCTTCTGGCGTTTGGTATTCGGGGAATCCGCATTCTTGGAGCGCTTGTCCGAACCGCTTGCCGTGGAATCATCACCAGGCCGCTTTGGAGTCGTCCGATTAACTCCACTGCTGTAACGAGACGTCTGACGAAGGAGCGTTGCCGACCGCGCCGCTGTGGCATCATGTGATTGCTGAGAGAGTGTGAGGGGGCACGGACGGACGGACGCATGGACGGTCGGACTCGCCGCCACTGTGCCATCACGTGGTTGCTCAGAGAGGCGAGCGGGAGAGGCCACAGCTGGCACCGTTCCAGGGCACGGACGGACGGACGGACGGACGGATGGACGCCGCGAGTATGAGCCATTAAAGGCTTTCACCTTAAAAGTCGGACATCGTCGTTGCGTACAGCCTGCCAAGAAGCACGCTTAGTATGATATTGCAGAAGAAAACCGACCGTATGGCTAAAGCGGACTAGAGGTTTCCGGCGTTCGACGAGTACGCACGGCACAACGCGTATGCCATTGAAGCGCTATTTGTATTGATACCATATTTCCTCACGTAGAACCGCCGCTGCACATAACCCAGATCCCCAACTACGCACTACGGAAAAACAACAAAAAATTAAAAGACGCCGCGTATTGTCGTGAAGCCGCACTCCTTGCAATATCGTTGAGCAGAGCCGTGAAGCGAATTCGCGTGTCGAAATTCGCACCGGAAATACGGCGAACTGTTTGATAGTTTCATCTCGAACTAATTTCTGTTTTTTGCGAGATCTATATATGCGGGTTTGACTGTATATCCCCATAGCACAAGCTTGGCCGATGCACAAGATAGGGAAACTTTGCTTTGTTTCAGCTGTGGCTCGACCAGTTATGTCAGTACCTCCGGGATTAGCTCACATGTTTTCATCGTGGCTAACAGCGCGAAAAACACAGACGAAGAAGAGAAGTGCACACGGCACAGCGCTGAATTTCAACTGAATTTTTATTTAAGAAAACGATAACATATATAAAAGGCGAACAGAACACCTCGTGACTAACCCGGCCTTGGCCATTCGACTAAAAAGTACACTGCGCACCTAAGCATTGTCAAGTAGATCTATAGAACGCGAAAAAATGCAAAAATAAAAAAATAAAACGTAACCAAGAACCGAAAACCAGACACGAGGTAACATAATATCCTCATCCACTATCTAATACGGAAACTTCGTTATCCAGTAAGACAATGGATGGCTGGCTGACACATTGAGACCCGTTCTTATTTATAAAGAACGCCTACGTAATCTCTCTTGATAGTTTGTCTGGGTGCCTGAATAGCATATTTATTTTATCAAAAAGAGGGTGGCACTCACAATAGCGACAATGCATATACAAATGCGAATGCGCAAAGCCTTTCAATGAACTGTGGTGCTCCCTCAACCGAATATTCAAACACCGCCCGGTCTGACCTATGTACTGAAGGCTGCATGAAAAAGGAATACACAACGTTGTGGATGCAAGGAACAAACTTCAAAGCATGTTTCATACTGCATTAGTGATCTGTTCTACTCTCTCTTCTGTCTATGCGCCTATTTAGTGCCTGACAAATTCCATTCAGCTTGGTTTTACTCGAACATCCGACGTTTATCATAAAATACGATGCGACTTTATTTAATCTGTGTGAAAAGGAATGAACATATGGGATACCGACAAAACGGCTATAATCTTCTCCACCGCGCATTAGTGAGGGCTGCCCCTTGATTTCCCGAAGCAACTTATCGCAGGTCATAGAAATAAGAGAATTAGGATAACCGGCTTCCCGCCGCCTCGCCAACTGATTTTTAACGCTGTCAGTGATAAGATGGGGGTAGCACTTGTTGGGGCGGCGGAAGTTGCGATACCTTGTTTATTCAGTTTGGAGTTCCCTGACCTGAAGTCAAGAAGAAACTTCTTTGACCTCGGTTGACAGTACCATCAAACATGATCTGCTTTGAAGGAGAGCCTAAGGTCTAGGAACAGCAACTCTTCCTTCTCTGGAACTTCAGAGGTAAACCTAAGACCTTGTCCCTGTTCCTTAAACACCTTCACAACGTCGACAATGGATCTCTGGAAGTTATGCCTGCTGACGAAAACCAAATAATCATATATATAGAGGGGGAAATGTGCGAAGCTATGTCACCCACGTTACATTTAATTTTACGATCAACGAAAATTAGAAAGATGTTGATCAATGCAGGCGCTACGCAGGAACCTATTCAAGCTCCTGCTATTAAGATAACTATATTTCCTTGTCACTCAACGGACGTGGAATTGAAGTAAAATTCCAGAAGCTTTAGTGAGCTAGCGACCGAAATTTTGCGACTATCGACGAAGCCTAACTCATTCTTTTGTCCCTGGATGCAGTTCTTCCGGAATTTTAATAGCTGTGCATGCGGCAAGGAATAATACAGAACTTCTATGTCTATACTAAAGCCTTAGCAGCCCCCGTAGGTATTTTGCTCTAAAAACTGCACTATGAGCTTAGAGCTGGAGACAAAGAAAGGGTCTTCCAACTTAAGCTGTGCGAGGTGTGTCTGCAGGTACTCTGAAACGACACATGACCAGGAATTTCTTTCCGAGACGATGGTCCTAAAAGGATACCCTTGCTTATGTGTCTTAATTTACACTAAAGAAGGCATGCAGAAGAAGTCTTTTTTCTCGCCCTGACACAGTTTGCGACTTTTGTTAAGCCAGCCTTATTCAACAAACCAACAGCCGCAATTTAATCTTAACCGGATGAGCGGAAACTTCGCGAAGATTCTTAACGATTGCTGAGGCTGCTTTTTCTAGAAACATGTGTTCCGGTAAAGTTACAAAATGCCCTTCTCTGTCAGACTCAAGAATACGTTGGCACAGAATTTAATTAAAGGTCCTACTCGTCTTGAAATTCTTGAATCCCTTGACGGCTTCTCGAAGACATCCACGAACTCTGAAACGCACCGTGGTCTGTCCACTTCTGCTTGGTGAGCCCCGGTCCTGGCTAAGATGACCTTGTCCGGTTGCTTTAGACGCAGCTCGAGGTAGAACTTAGGCCCTAGTTCAAGGACCCGTTGGAACTCATCTGGTAAGCTTGGTCGCCGATGATGGTCACTTTCCCGGTTCCCTTCCCTTTTTCCTTCTTCGGCAGAGTGGGACGAACTTAATTCCACAGGAATTTCGTAGCTAGGTGTGACACTTTAGTCCACTCCCTTAGGTGGCGCCGATGCTGAGCTTCGGAACTCTGGGTTCCTCAGGCTATACGAAGATCCTTGCAGAACCTTATTTGCTGCCACCATTCTGCTCGTAAGATGCGGCACATCCTCCTAGAGTGAACCTCAGATGGAGTCATGCACCCAGGGACAAATGACAAGATGACTCCGACGGAGTCCTCTTTTTTCAGGGACAAATGGAAACGTCGTGCCAACTCTAGAAATAACTTACGCATTTAGAACAAATCGAAAACCGCCATAAGTGTGCCTAGATGGCATCCCTGCAGGCACTTGTGCACGAGTGTTGCGATCACCACATAATCGTATCCAGCGTGAGGTCCAGGCAGAACTGCTTCACTGGCAAGGACGAAAACACCGAGGTGCTGACGGCTTAGGCAGTAAACGCGAACTTTATTTCGCACAGAATAAAAAAATATGTGGTCGATTGTCCAAAGAAACTTGGTTCGCGAACGGAGCTCAAAACTCTCAATTATATACAATCGATCCTGGAATGAAATATCAAACTCCGATTAAAATTAGCCGTTCTGTAGAAACATTAATTCACAGACTTCGTCTAGGCACTGCCTACACTAAGAGCTCCCTACATAGGATAAGAAAAACTAACTGCGCTACATGTACATGTGAAGAGAAGACATAGAACACCTCCTTCTACACTGCAAAATTACGCTGTTCCCCTAAAAAAATGCTTAGGAAAACTAAACAGACTGGATAGACGGCCGCTGTCTTTAGCGAAAGTTTTGGGTCCATGGCCAACGAAAAACCTTTCAAAACATTGCTGCACGCGCCCTAGTACAGTTTTTAGAAGAGTCGGAAATATCAAAAAGATACTGATTCACATTTGTAAATATTCTTCCCATTGACATACTTCAGGTCACATGTTTCGCGTTGCTCTTGTGATTCAAGACAGCTGTGTTTAAAGAGCGCGCAAGGGCCCAGTGACTGTTGTGGAATCGCATTACACAAAGGACTGTGAGAGGAACTCTTCGGCAAAGTGCGAACGTTTCTTGTGTGTGAACATTGTCGACACATGGACATTATGAATGGCGTGAGAAGATTTCTTTTCAAAGGACATTGCCGTGAGTGAGTTTTACAATACTCTACTTTTCTTTATAAGCTCGTGACGGAAGGTAATAAGTAAGGGAAGAGGAGTAGCCGGAGCCATGTACAGGCACCAACCTCTCCTTACACACATTTAATAAAAAAAGAATTAAATAAAATGCGCTGTCAGAACGAAATAAATGTGTAAAAATGCAAGACGCCAACAAACATTCTGCCGGCAGACGATGACAGCTAACGCACCAACGGAGCTGTACAGTGAATCAAGCGCATTTCAACACTACCACATCAGGGAAAACCGCGGCTTGGAGCAAAACCGCGACCTGCGGGTCAGCAGCCGAGCACGGTAACCACCGTACCACCATGGCGGCTGGAGATACCGTGATTAATCAGACTGAACATAAAAATAAGATTCATCGCCTTGCAGTTTATATGGACGTCCTCACACTACCAACATAAACTCTCTTGACAGGGCGGCAAGAAACGCGTTCAACTAGTCGTGCTGAGTCCTCGAGGTTAACAGTACGGCAGCTTACCTGCACAGCTAACATGGCTGGTGCTGAGCACATGCAAGGCGAACTACAGGGCAACTGTCACAATGAGTCATATCCATTATAGGAATGTTTATAGATGCACAAATGATCTTCGATGCTGATTGTGAGTGCATGTATTGCCCTGAGTGCCCCGTCCACAACAACACCAGACGATATTCAGATCACGTGGAGTTCAACATTTCAGAACGTCTCAAAAATATTTTGTAACATCGGAAAAGGGATTTCATATACTAAGTTCCCCATACCGCTCTAGCCCGATAACAGCCACAAACCACTACACGTATCATTCCTCAAGGCCCAAGCTGTTACGGCTGGGACAGGTGGCTTATCGATGGCGCCGCTGCCTACTGTTAGGACTCGGGTCCGGCGGGTCTCGACACTGGTAGCTGGCACCCGTCGTCGGACCCATCATCCAACTTTTGGAGAGAGGAGAAGCGTTCGTAGAAGCGGGCATTCTACCCCTGCACCACTTTGGCGGAGCCGCGCGGAACTCTTAAACGACGACACGTTGCAGACTACCGACCGCAGCGCCGCAGGTGGGTTGACCCAGTTTGGGCCACTTTCTGTACATTGGTGCTGACTCCACTGTTCTAGTACACTCTAGCTAAATAGTGTATATAAATAGCGCGCCGTTAGTATGCTGGAGGAAGTATGCCAGGTGGCCGAGCGGCTAAACGCATCGCGCCACGGAGGAAGGGGTCGCAGGTTCGAAAGCCCGGTCCCACTCGAACCGGAGATTGTTCATCATTTATTTGCAGCTACCTCGAGCTTTCGCTCACAACCAAAGATGCCAAGCCCGGGACCGGTGTTTCTGCGAAACGAGCTCTTTAACGCTATCGTATAAAAATTGTCCACGTGCAGACAACGAAAGGGGCAGGAGCAATCGAAGAGAATGGCAACAGAAACGATAGGAACGAAAGCGCCTCCCGATGGCTCAACGAAGGAAGACTAAAGGATATAGGATGGTAATGAAAGAAAATAGCCAAACACTCCTTTTGTTTTTACACCTCATTACAGCATCCCTTTACTTTAGTACGCAGTTTGAATATATATGAAATCGCATGTGCAAAGTTGACGGAATTTTCGCTTGGCTACCAGCGTCATGGGGACGCTTTATTTCCAATACCGAAACAAGCCGAAGTTTCCAGGCCCTGGCTCAACCGAGCCAGTTGTATACGCCCATCATTTGCAACTAAACTGCTGATTCACCGTCGAGCCGCCTGTCGCTCTTCGTGTGCATTGCGGTTATCCACCTGTTTGGCGTCAGTGCTTCGCGGTGAAAGCAGGAAGCGTTATCAGCCTTTTTGTCAGTTACACTACGCACTTCATCGCGCAAATTTTTGAACCTTGAAGGTCCGGTACGTATGCCATGTAGTGCGAAAAAACTGAATTAAAAAGCGATGTCCGGAATTGCCGGGTATAGGCCGCGTAGTGATGAGCTAATTACGGCCCGCACTAATAATAATTGTCGGGGTTTGAAGTCCAAAAGCCACGGTATTATTATGAGAGACGCTGTAGTGGAGGGCACCGGAAATTTCGACCATGTGGGGTTCTTTAGCGCGCGCCTAAATCTCAGCGTACGGGCCGCGAGAATTTTTCCACATCGATGCGACCTGCACTGAAGAAAGCCGAGGGCAGATAACTGGCGAACACTCCACGATTACGTACTAGTCTCGCCTGTCATGCGCAATGATATCTACCGTTCAGCTCGCTTGCTATCGCAGTACTGCAAATTGAAGAGTCGATACCATGTTCACGCTCAAGATTGTGCCGATTGCGATTTCAAAGGCGCATGCCAGCAATCAATATTTGAGCATCTAACACAAGGCGCGAGCATTCGCGGTAAAAAGAAAATACTAGACTATTGGGGAATAAAAAAAAAGTAAATCACCACCGTGCGCTCCCAATTCGACGAATGCAAAATTGACAAATTAAACATTAGTATAGGAAAAGCAATTTATTTTATTAAACAACGGTGCCGTTAAACGGAGCGGTCCGATGAGGTTAGTAGGCCTGACTTGAACCGGCCCCGTCACCTCCTTTGTGGCCGACCTGAGATGGCTGACTCCCGCCGCTCTTTTTCGGCAGCAGCTCCTGCGGAATGTTGGGCAGCACGCCGCCCTCGGATATGGTGACACCCGAGAGCAGCTTGCTCAGCTCCTCGTCGTTGCGAACAGCCAGCTGCAAATGTCTGGGAGTGATGCGGGTCTTGTGGTTGTCGCGAGCGGCGTTCCCGCCAGCTCTAGCACCTCGGCTGTCAGGTATTCCAGAACGGCTGCCATGTAAACCGGGGCACCGGCCCCGATTCGATCGGCGTAGTTGCCCTTGCTCAGCAACCGGTGAATGCGCCCCACGGGAAACTGAAGTCCCGCCCGCGAGGAACGAGACTTGCCCTTCGTGTTCTTCGACGCTTTCCCTGCTGGTGCCCGACCGGACATTCTGGAACAAATGGCCTGAAAGAAGCGGAAAGTCGTAAAGCTATAAGGGCACGCCACGTATAGTGCGCAACACTTTTTCACGCAACCACTGAGGACTCGGCGCGACAACACCAAAGTGTACGTCGACGCTATCCAAATGCCAACAATCCAACCTGGCGTGTCGGAAACGAGTTTCGAAAGAAAGCTTGCAAGTAATGGCAGTTCTTGCGATTAGCCGAAACCAGCCACATTCAGGTGAAAGTGAAATAGTTATGCGAAAACAAAGGGTGTCAATTATTTCCGAGAACGTTAAACAGTCACGTAAGTAAAGAAGTGCCGACACAAAAAATTCAGTTTTCTGTTGCAATAAGTTGCTAACAACCCACTTATCGCGGCGAGATACCCCATTTCCTGGAGCGCGCGAGGGTTAATTATTTGGAGAGGGTTTCACATAACTGCGATGCGCCCAGTCGCAGTTTCAGAGAACGCCGAGTGAAGCGGAACACAGAGTGGCTGTCACGTAAACATAGCTGGCTACGTGAGCACACAAAGCTGCGAACACATTATGAGCACCGCGTTGACAACTCTTTTCGACGAAAGCTTCCTGAGCGTTGTAAAAATCTGGGATGTTGTAAATATGCGTGACCCCCCGAAAATGCTCTGGCGAGGTAAGGACGTCAGCTTTTGTACTCCCGTGCACACCCATAAAGGCGGCGCCCCTCTTTACGTCGAAAGGTCTGCTAGGAGAGCGCGCTCGCAAGGAACAAGGCAGCCAACACAAACGCGTGATGCAGGCGGTTGTTTACGTTAAAACCAAGTTGGTGTCGTGAAGTGGGGCGTTTGCGTACAGTTGCGAGACACGCACTTCAAAATAGGTTTTAAACATGTTCTAGTCTACATGAGCCACTGATATTTCTCACATGATGCGTGCGCGTCCACACAAATCTATCCCCAAAGTAATCTCGCCTTTGAAGATTTGTGTCAGTACTCCTTTAACAAAGCAAAGGTTAAGCGCCGTACACTTCGAATGTATAAAGACACTCACTTGTGAAAAGCTGCCTGCCGCAGAAACAGTCCTGGGAACGTCCACTGCTGCGAATGAACCCTCGCAGCCGAAGCTTCATGGGTTTTATCGAATGAACCGCTTTCACGTGACCGTCTGGTTGCGTCATATTGAGCCGAGTCACGCTGGTTGTGCGACGATCTTCAAAGTGCGATAAGTGGCCGGCCCTTCTGCCACAACTTTCGCTGGGAAACTAAGCGCCATGTGTTCGATCAGTTGTCGGTCGTTCGAGCATGAAACACGTAGACATATAACCTGTCTGCAATAAGGTAATGTTAATTTTGAAAGAACATTTTAGTGCATATAGCGAATGGGAAAGTTTCGAAACATGCGTGAAAAAAGTTGGCGGCAAGTATTGGTAGCGAGCGTATGCAAACAGTAATGACCAGTACTCGCGCTCACCTCTGTGAAAAATTAATTTATGGGGTTTTACGTTCCAAAACCACGGCCATGATTATGGGGCAGGCCAAAGTGGAGGACTGTGGCTTAATCTTTTACAATCTCGCGCACCTAAATTTAAGCTCGTGGGTGTTCTTACATTTCGACCCCATGGGAATGCAGCTGCCGTGGCCGCATTCGAAACACGTATCCTCGAGATTCGCACAACGACATCCCACCTGCAAAACTACTATGGCAGGTACTGTGACAAGCTACGCTCAAGGTATGCGTGACCAAAAAACGGCCGCCATTCCTCCAAAGGGAGGGGCAAGTCAGCCCCATACCGCTTAGCGCTTCACTTTTTGAAGCGAGGTCTGGTTGCCTTAGAAAGGCGAAGTTATAAAGCGAGATTTAGTAAAGAAGAAAAATTCACGTTGTGGGGAAGGTAAGGAAACGACAGAGCATGTCCAGATTGAATGTAACGATATCCACCCAGGTGTGTTTGGGCACGAGCCTACATGAAGCCTTGAGTTTTAGAGACAGCAATGAAAAGCTGAACATGACCGCGATAGAATTAAGTGGACAGAAAGGACAAAAATAAAGAGTGGGGAAACAAGGTCATTCTGCGTATGAGGCGGAGATCTGGGCTGTGAATTTGTTTTTGTTTTATACAGTAAGATCGATTTAATCGAAGTAGACACGGCATTAGGCCGGTTTAAAAATATGTTTCTCTTCTTTTCCATGCTGGTGGCGCACATGTCACCGCCCCATTATAAAGGGGACGCTCATAGCATCCAACCATCCATCCATCTTTACTCAGTTGGACCCGTCCCGTGATTACTTAATGTACATGGTTATGAGTTGAATAAACTTTATTTGCCCAACGGTTGATATTGTGCCCGGGGCTAGGCTGCCAGGATTCACCATTCGAGGAACATCTTTCGAGGTCCTCGGCGACGGCCCTGGCCCGCTGGACGGCCCACTCCTGGTCTTCGGGGGCCTCGCTGAGAAGGGCGGTTCGCCATCGCTCAGCAAGGCCCTCGCTTCAGAGGGTTTTTCAGGTGTCCTCATCTTTCCTCGTAGTGTATCGTCATTTCTGTCGCATTCCCAAAGTACATGGGCCATATCGGCCCGTCCGTGCTCGCACCACGGGCAGCCAGGCGATGGGTGCAGCGCGGGCCACAGGAGGTGCAGGTGGTAGGGGTTGGTGAAAGTACCCGTCTGCAGCCGCCTCAGGTCAACCGCCTGCGACCTGTCCAGACGCACGTGGGGTTCCGAATATATCTTGCGGTCTTTCCTATAGTGCCCAAGCACCTCGTGGTACGTGGCCGGGAACTCTTCGGCATAGCAGTCAGCGTATATCTGGTCCCTTGCTCCTTGCGCCACGACTTCGGTTGCCGCAACAACGGAGGTGGTGGTGGTGTCAATAGCGGCGGCGCCGGAGCCGGTGGCCTCCACCGCCGTTCCTCCACCGGAGTCCCTCAACACAATGGCGGCGCCTGCTCCCTGGGTGACCGCGTCGCGGTGGGTAAGTTGCCTCGCGACGAGGTGGGCGCGCTCATTGTGGTTGGGCAGGGTGCCGGTGGGTCTTTGGCCGTTGGCATTGCTGCGGTTGCTTTTACGGCTGCTGGTGTAGATAGCTGCATGTGCGCGGGGAACCACTTGAGGGCTTTGTCCGTAATCGTGCCTGACCTGAAGTCCCCAGCCCTGGCGTTTAGCATGCGAGCCACCTCCTCGGACACCCAGCCTTTGGTGTAGTTGCGAGTCGCTGATTTTGAATCGCTGATAATCAACGTGTCTTCCGCACCTCCATGGAGTACCGCGAGGGCTATGGCCATCTCTTCCGCAGCTTCGGCCGACCGCAGCCTCGCAGATGCCGTGACCCGGACCTTTTCCTTCGTATCCACGACCGCCATGGAGAAAGCAGGTACCGCCGCTGTTGGCTGGCCTTGTCTTTGATGTTGCCGCTGGCGCTGTTGCCGTTGTTGTCGTAGCAGTAGTAACGGTGATGGTGGTGGCGCCCCCAGTTCGTCTCGCACGTTCTGTTGGAGCGGCGGTGGTTGTGGTTGTTCCCCGTTGCCGTCACCGGAGTGCCGTGGATACCTGGCCGCATCGACTAAGAGAACGCCCTCTCGTCTTCCGTGCTGCTTCAGGATCGCTATCGCTCTGCGTTTTCGGCGTTGCAAGTCGTGCACGGGGTGCATGTTCCTGGGGATGTTTTCTGTCAGTATAGCATCCCTGACTTCTGGTAGCAATGCTTCCTTTAGTCCCCGCGCCTCGTGATAACGAATCCCGAGCTGGTCCAGAATGCGTCTTCCCGTTCTGGTGCCCGACAGCCTCTCGAGCTGCGCGATTCTCTGCGCCTCGGCGATCTCGTCGAGCGTGTTGTGCACGCCCAGCTCGAGGAGCCTATGGGTTTCCGTGTACTGGGGCACACCCAGGGCTGTCTTGAAGGCCTTGCGAATCGCCACGTTCAGCTTGTCGGTTTCGCTCCTGTTCCAGTCGGCGTACGCGGCGACGTACGCTATGTGGCTCAGCGCGTACGCATGTAGCAGCTTTGTCACGTTGTGTTCCTTCAGCCCTTTCCTCTTTTTCGCTACCCGTCGCACAAGGTGCGTGGCGGCGGCCACTTTCTTCTGAAGTCGCGCAACCAGCTCGCGGTTGGCACCGTTCTCTTCCAGCCACAGGCCGAGCACTCGTATTTTGGACACCATCGGTATTCGGGTCCCCTCCTTCGTCGTGACGTGGATTCCCAAACGACGGGCGTCCACTACAGCCTGCGGGTGAGGTCCTTTCTTGCGCGGTCTATGCAGCAGGATTTCCGATTTATCTGGAGAGCAGACGAGCCCCGTGTCTTCGAGGTGCCGCTCCACCTTCCGGACAGCCCGCTGTAGTCTTTCTTGCATTTCGCCGACGCTCGTATTCTCCGTCGTCCACACGGTCACGTCGTCTGCATAGATCGTGTGATGATACCCTCGATCGCGTCAAGACGCTCCGGTAGCCCGATCATGACGAGGTTGAAAAGCATGGGGGAAAGCACAGAGCCCTGCGGCGTACCCGCACCCCCCATGCCAACCGTTCGCGGCAGAGCCCCGTCGATCTTGACCGTCGCCTTGCGCCCGTTCAGGAAACATGGTTATGGCCATGGATTTTTCTTTACAATAATGGCGGCCGAGAACCCCTGATGTTGCATTTGAGGAACTATTTACCTCCTACTTTTGTCCCATGAAATCCGGGGACCAAAGGCAGGCCTTTGTGAGATAGGTGTCATGGCTTCATTGTCATGTTTGTATCTATTGCGAACCTTGTTTTCTTTCGTGCTCGCCCCATTGGTGGGGGGGGGGGGGCTGCTGTGCCATATCCCCCCCCCCTTCATGGCGAACTCTGCGCACGCGTATGGATGGGTGGTTAGCACACGTGCCATTCACTTAATCTTGTGGGCCTCTACCATGGTCCCCAACTATTTGGTTTCTCTGCGCAAAGCCCACCGGCGTCGCTATTGCTTCCCTTCAAGTGCATTGGCAAGCGTGTGCAGGAGGAGCCTGGTAAAACACGAAAGTATTCTGTCAACCGAATATTTTTTTAAGCACCGCACAAGAACGGCACGATGCACAGGGTACACAACACCAGCTTTACAATAGACGTGCGATGTCTGATCCCGCATTCATCTTTTTAAAACGAAAGTGTTTTATGCCGGGGTCCACTACGGCTCCACTGACGCATTTCCGTCACGGATATGACGTTGTAAAATATACAGACTAACATATGGCAAAACAAAACTAAAAGAAAAAGTTTTTTCGGCACGTTTATGGTCATACTAATGCGTGCTATGTATATACACCATTTGCCGGTGGCGGTACACAGAGCTCGAAGGGCGCGCTATAAAGGTCGTCGCCCCACGCGTTGAGATGAGCGTACGCCTCTACAGGGCGTGGTCGCTCGTACGCCTTGCGCTCGCTCGTACGCCTTTGTACGCGTTGCGCTCTCAGCGCAAGTTTGCGTTGAAGTTACAGAGAGCACGAGGGTCACTTCGCTCACTGCAGCGGCCGGTTTTGCGAAAGGAGAGCGCTGCTCACAAACAAATAAAGTACAACTGTCACAGTTCGCGCTCATCCTGTGTATACTTGTGCGTTCGTTTCTGCGTCCTCCTTTGTATTTGACCAGCGTGCTTTAACTGTCGAGCTGTGACAGTTGTTAGTTCGCGCTCATCCTGTGTATGTTCGTTCCGTGCGTCCATTCTGCTTGAGCAGCGTGTTGCAAGTTTCGAGCTGCTTGCCGTTCTTCGCGTGACATTACAACTTGTACCTATAGCATTCATTCCTTCGCCCTCGGGGCGAAACAATGCACAACAAACGCCCAACTGCGTCTGTGGAGACACGTTTTACTTTCGTGTTATACCGATTCCTATGACAGAGGGATCAGCCATGTTTTTTTTCGCCCCATTCATTCCTCCTGCTGATGACTGCGTGCATCCTGCTCAGAGAGGAATATACACGGGCGTTGACTCAACCTAACTACAACTTTCTTTAACGCAATAGCGTTAGACCGCTCGTTTCGCAGAAATATCGCCGTCGGCGTCGGTGACGGCTTCGTTGGTTATGAGCGAAAAATCGTCCGTGACCGAGAATCGAGAAAGATGCAAATAAAATAAACAATAAATATCTTCGGTGCCATTGAGGATCGAACAAGGCCGTTTGCGTGGCAAGCAGGTGTCCTACCACAAAGCCACGATGTTACTTGCAATTGCTTCGGAAATAAACACTACATAAATGTCATGTAGCGGAAGGAGTCTCCTTAACGCATTTTGTTCGGCAGGTATCACGAGGAAAATGAGCCCATTCGGCGATTTATAGGCGCATTGGCGAGGCCATCAAACTACGTTTTTTGCGCGACGCCATGCTTCGAACAAAGCCGGTATAGTGCACCCACCGCCGCTAAAAACATACACAGACGAACTTTCAAACAGCGCCAAAAATTGACAACTATGTCCATCTAGCGGAAAACATATCAAGCAAGCAGCAAACATTAGATTATGGTCTGCCATCTGTGAGGCATTGTGGAAAGATGTCTCGACTACAGCAGAGCCTATATGGTTCTGCTGTTCTAGCACAGGGAAGTGCTTTAGATTGGAAACCTGTACCATTACTATAGATACATCGCGCGCGCGCGTGTGTATGTGTCTGTGTGCGCGTGTGTGACAACACACATAATAAGTATGCACTTAGTGGTTGAAGTGCGCACTAGGGGCCCGGATTTCGCTATCGCGTTCAACTCTTAAAGGCGAAGCTTAAGGGTCCCCCATTTTTTTAGGCAGTGGGATAGGCCATGCGAATAAGGAACGGCCGCACATTTATCACCCCTGTTATGCCAGGGCTCGCAACCCAAACTTCCTTGCTTCGGCAAGGCATTCAAGTTGGTAGGAACATCTGACGCAAGTGGCGTCAACATCGATACGCTGTCTGATGCAACCAACCTCAACACCAGCGAGGTGTCTGATGCAACGGGTGCCAACCAAGGCGGGAGTCTCATGCAACCCCCGGCAACTCCCTGCGATGCGTCTGACGCAACCGACGGCAATTCCTCACGCAACGTTCGGCAAGCCCTCTCAACCACGGATCCGATTCCAGCCAGCGACCAACGGCGGTTCCTCGTTGGAGGCTTCGAACTACTGGCTGATGCAAGGGATCCCAGGGCTATAAAAGAACCAAGCTACGCGGGTAGAGGACACCGACCGAAGAAATCCCGGGCCGTCGTCGCACCTCAGTGCGAGCCCAATAAGCTGTCGGCCCCAGGGCCGAATATGTAACGCCTCTGTTTATATGTATATAAATTTGCCTTAACTCACCGTCGCCTTCTCCGCTCCGTCTATCAGCTCTGCGCAGATGCAGCCGCAAGCTGAGACACCTGATACCCAACACCCCTCATCTGCTGCGTTCCACCAGAGAATAGCTTATTCAGCCTACTCCAAGCGCTATTTCGTAAAAGTAGTGGGTGGCGCTCGCTTTTCTACCTATGCAATTCCAGATGTACAGGATGGCTGACAGATGTCCTCTGTTGAACAAATTTCAATAAACACCCACGAACGCCGACGCGCGAGTGCAACTTACTTGTTTCTTGAAGATGACGCAAAAGGAGAAGAAATCATGCTCTTATTTCGACCTTTTTGCGTGCTCAAAATGATATTTATCGAAGACGGAAGCCCGTCTGCTCGGGATGAACCATGGCGCGTGTCATGGTGGAAGACAATCGTTCGATTTAGTCTGGCGACGTACACTAGGGGGCCCGTTGTAATAAAATCCTCTCGCTGTTGGCGCGCTTTCACATTCGCTCGGAGTATTCACGGTTTACCGATGACTTTCCTCGGAGCTTCGCCCCATTCATCATCAGTCACTCCGTGGAGGTGCTGTGGATTTTTTTTGAAAAGCATGCGCTCTAGCAATGTTCTTCCTGCTGTAAATTAGTGGTAGTCGCGTTGTACTCACAACGTGTTTTTTTTTCATAACTATGCGTTAGTTAATATAATTAACCTTCTTTAGTCAATTTTTTAAATTCTTGCTTGAATCTGTAAAACATATTCTTTTATCTGCAGGCCGCCTCAAATAACCTCAGCATCAACCATTATTTTGCGCTGAAATATTTCTACATGCGTTCTCCGAGAAAAACCGAAAGCGCGCGAAACACGTCAAATATGAAATAGAGACGCGCTCGCGCGACGCTACTCAAGCGCTTCAAGCTTTCTTTGTTAATAAGGGGCGCGTTCTTTAATCATTGCATTATAGAGGGCTTCACGAAGACCCGCCGCTGACGCGTTCATCAAAGAGCGTCAAGCCTCGTACCAGGGGCATTTCTTGTACATCGACATTTCTTGTGATTAATGGAAACCCGGCTGGCCATCTGAACTGCTCGCCTCGTCGCATTGAGATTGCGGAAAAGTTTAAGAGGATAAGGACCAAAGTATATTTGACAATGGACGCCGCATTTTGGCCTCAATGCGTCTACGCTCACAGCTTAGTTCATTTCCAAGTCAATGACTGAAATACAACTACGAATACCATGCATAATGGTTGCGATCTGTAAACAAAGGCGGTTTCAGAGGGAGTACATAGGCGTTCCATAATTCAGCCAAATGCACACCGGAAACGAGTAATAAGTGCACTAAGGAATTACATTCCACACGGCCGTTGCAGCAATCGGATTGCAGTACATTGGCAAGATCGTCTCTATTTTGGAGACGGCATTGTTTCTAGTAGTCTTACGAAGAACAAAGCATCCACTTTGAATGCGTTGCGACATCAAGTTCAAAAGATGCTGTTTTCTTAAAAAGCTCCAAAAGCGCAACGCAGTCGCAGGTACGTATATAGACAAGCTTGTGTAGCGTGACTTCATGCACGCCAGATTTTTTTTTAATTATATGCTGCTTCGGAGAACTTAGCGCTTTAATATAAACTCGGCTACTCTTTTTCACAGATAACAGGATTCGTAAAAATCACAGCAATGAAGAAAAAGGTTACATAAAAGGGTACCTAGGGAGAGTTCTTGTAAGTCAGACTTTTCTTTGTTTATGCGTGCATCTCACAGGTCTCATTATCTGGAAACAGGTGAGGGGAGGGGGCTGTTAAAGAACTAACAAGCACATTAGGTTCCGTCAACCGTTGATCCATTCGCCGTCTTTCTTTCAAGCAGAAGTAAGTCGCGCAGGGCATGATGAAATTCATTACTTTTGAATCAGGAAGAAAGATGCATCTTAAATAAATATTAAAGACAGCGAAACGACTTTCGAGGGGAAAAAGCGACGGTATAAACGTGTGTGCTTTTAAGCTATGCATACATACATGTAAACGAAAGAAGAGCACGCAAGAAGTATATTTTATACAATGATAACAACTAAGTTAAAAATGAACGTTATACAATGAAAATAGTTTGAATGTAGCAGGAACAAAGGCTGAATTCACTTAATACACAACTCAATACAGCAGAAGTGTATTAGTAAAGAAAGTAAAGCAGCTCATTCTGAAAATTTGTTTTCGAGACATCACTTTAACCTTTCGACGAAAGTGATACGTGTCTGGATTGTAGCACATCCTATATACCATCGTGATTTTGACACCTAAAGCACCGAACGTCATTTCCAAACGTCATGAAGCAACAGAAAAAAATCTATCTTTTTAATGAAGAAAACAGTGCACGTATCGATTAATAGCGTCACTTTCTTAAACCCCGTTCTGAGCGGTGATCCCTCCTTTAATAAACTGTCCTCTCGTTGAAATGGAAGCGCGCTGTGTTTAAAGCAGTTGCATTTGGTGATTGCCCTACCTGATTTTTATTCTGCTACAAAGGCGACGAAAGTGTTCCCATTAACATCACACGTGTGGTCTATTAAACAAAGCTTTGTTCTCAAGAGTTTTATTGCTTAGTATTTCACGACTTGTAGGAATTTCAATTTTTATCAGCGAATTTGCGCTGACTGTTGAGCGTAAGATGAACAAATCTTTTTTTTTCTGGATACCTCTTAACGAACGCTTAGATCTAAACATCTGCTTAAGCTCTAATGAAAGTCCTTGCCACTGATTGGCTTATTAATGCGCATGCGCTGTTAGGCGACAATTTTCCGTCGGTACCACGTTACACAGTGAGTACATCCATAGGGGTATATGCTCTCTGGGGTATATGCAGGGCGGCCAATTTCGCGAATGTGGAGCTGTACGCTACAGGCCCCATTGATGGCTAACAAACCGATATGTATGGAAGAACGGACAGTGATGACTTTAGTAGAGCTAGGCAGCCGAGCTACCGTACTCAATGAAACGAGAGTGTCAGTTGCAGAACAAGGAATAATCAGCGTTTATTATTTGGACACGCTTTTATGGGCATGCGGTTGCGTATGTCAATCTGTTTCTTTCTCTTTCTTATCTTTCTGACTCCTCTTTCGTTCTATGTCTTTCTCTCTGTAATTTTTACCTCTCTTTCTTTGATCCTCTTCTTTTTCTCTCTTTCCTCTCTCACCCTGTACTCGTTCTCTCGCCCATAAGAGTTATATCGCATCCCACTCCGGACAAATCGGCGCACGTGTCCTAGGAGCAAAGCAGAAGGTCAAGAAGAGGACGAAGAGAGCGCGTGCCGGTTCATGATGATGATAACTTTTGTTCGCGACTAACGGTGATTCTCCGAGCTTAAACGGTTTCGCTGTCAAAAAGCTCACAGGGTCTGCTATGCATTCGCCAATGACGACTCGAAGGGCGAAAGCCATCTTCTTTTTCTTGTTACTCGACGTAGTGATGATCACCCACCCCCCTCCGAAAGCTTTATGTAACTAACATGATTTTGCACTGTCGCGAGAATAGGAGATAGAAGGCATTTCAAGCTTACTGCAGCTCACCTGGTTTGGCACTGCTTCCGTGAGCGGCCCACCTTCGACCAAGTGACGCTTTCATGTGATGAAGTCATTATGTTACGTCGCGTTATTGACGTCAAATGACGTCACAAATTATGGCGAGCTGTAGCGTCATTTTGACGTCATATAGTGGCGTCATCACGATATGATTGATGATCTTTTGCATCACGGGTGTTTGCGCCGCTGACGCGGGACGCCGAAGCCGACGGCCAATTGTCGTGTTTTATGAGGCATCTAGGGCTTTCGCCTTCAAAAAGTTATCGAAATAACATGTTCATCATCGTATTTCTGCCATGCATGAAACCCCCCAGACAAGGCTTTGCGGCGACGTGTGTTCTTTATTAGGCCGCTATTTAAGCTAGGTTAAGTATATTTTCATTCCTTCTGTGCTTGACATTGTAGCGTAGGGGCAAGGTCACTTTTCTTCAATCTCAGCAATGCTGGTTTCTTTACCGGGTCCCTCAACAATATGCTCCATCGAGTAACTTTCTTCCAACGGAGTAGTCGAGAGCCGAATACCCATTCTCAAGCTTGAGTGGGAGAACGGAAGAAGGCATGCAGAACAGACGAGGATATATGTGAAGCTCACCAGTGCGGCCACGGAAAGAAAAGCGAGCAAATCAAAAACCAAGCCTGTGGCAGAAAGCTGCTCGCCTGGCGCTTAACATCGAAGTCGAATGCATTTCCCGCGGTAGGACGACAGTCTGGTTTCGCAGCGGTCGTGCATGCTACTGCTCACGAATTATTTACTGTCCACATGGCTCATTGTTCCCGTACAGTCAGCTTCAATAGTTCAGACACCACGTGGCACAGAAAAGTACGAATATTTCCGCTGATTCGGCAGGCAGCGTTGAATTCATATTTCCGGCCTGTTCTGAACCCGCTTACAAAGTTTACAGTGCAGCTCGATCGAATACAGAAAAAAATTGGTTGGGCAATTTAAAGTATATTTCGACATAGTGGTCTATAAATTTTCGACACCGACTGTACGTTTGTGCACATTCGCCACGGAAAATGAAGTGACTTGCGGCTGGTGAGGCGAAATCGCGACACGCGGCGCGGCTGTTCCCGTGAGTGCCGATAGCGAAAGTGCCAAACCCATTCCATTTTCCTAAGCGGGATCGGCCGGCAGACACCGACCAATCGTAATGCTTTAATTTTGAAAACTCGATCATGAAAATGTTAGTCGAAATAGTGCTGAAAAACACGGATTCCCGCACAGCCTGCTCAGAAAAATAAAACAAACAAAATACAAAATAATACAAGTCCATGCACGCAGGCACGGCAGCCCTTGATTATGCTGTAATGTACCGCATGATATGCCATCAGACATGTGGACTTTAGGATGGGTCGCTTTCTGCCGGCCATCCCTGCGTTAGAAAACGGAGTGTGCTTGGTACTCTCGCTATTGGGGCGCTTGATAACAACAGCGTAGCATGTTGCGATATTGCTTCTCCGACCACATGTCGCTACAGCTAATCTTTTTCCTTTGCGGCTGTACATATCGTGGGACATATCCTCAGCGGTGTCCGTGGAAGAAGCAGAAGAAGAAGACGACGCCTTGGTGCGGCTTCGTGACTTTCCCCGCTTACAAAGTCCGTATCCCACGAAAAAACAGCGTCAAGCACCGGTTCATGCTCATGGACAGGTTCGGACAATACCTGCAGAATATCCTCGACCGGCAGGGCAAGACGCTTTCTTTGAAGCACGCTTTCAGCATCATCATGCCCGTCTTGGAGTGCTTCCACAGCTACGAGTACATCCACACCTATGCCGATATGAAGGCGTCCTGGGTGCCACATTGTTTTAGCAAAAACAACGAAAACAAGCTATATCGGCAGGACTTTGGATTCATCTATCGGTGCACGGAAAACGGCAAGCGCAAGGAATACGAGGACGATTGGAGGAAGGCGCACGACGGCACCATTGAGTTCACGGGTCCGCACAACCACACTGGTGCGCACTCGCGAAGGGGTGACGCGGACCTGGGATTCAACGTGTTCCAGTGGCTTTGTTGCCAACTGCTCTGGGAGGACGACCTCAAGAACCCCGAGTACGTCAGCCAACAAAAGAAGGCTATTGTGGAAAACATCCCCCTGCTGATGAGATGCTTCCACACGGGACATTCCATGTGGAATCACCGAGTTCCTGCAGCACGTGTATTCCGTGAAGTTTAAGGACACGGAAGATTACAAACGGCAGACAGGGATCTTAGAGAAGAGCATTCAGGCGGCGGGTTTCAAGCCCTCCAGCAGGCTAGTCTTCATGCCACCGAGGACGCAGCGGCGGAAGTCGTTTTCGCCCAAGAAGTACGGGCTGCAAGAAATCACCTTCGCCGAGGACAACATGGGGGACAGCGGGAACGAGATGGACGCGGAAGAGCTGCAGACAGCCAAGGTCGCCACGACGCCAGTCAAGACGCCACTCCGGAAAAGCGACCACTGGACGCCCGCGGTAACAGTGTCCGCCTCATGCCTGGACGGCGTCGTCGAGCTGGAGCCCAAGAAAAACGTGGTGTCATCACTTTCGGGTTGGACAAGCTCTGAAGACTTTCGAAAGAATGGTTTCTGTGAGGACAGCAAAAGCCCGGGCTTGGACAACCCCAATGCAACAGCGTATGAGCATCAGATAGGGTTTCGATAGCAATGTACCCCTTTACCGGAGATACAATACTGGATGGCCCGAAAACGTCCGCTACGTTTCACCGGTTGTCAAACCAAGCCGTCGAACGCAGTCTGACGATGACTGTAGAGAGCGAGGAGAAAGCGGTGTTCACTATGGAGTTAATGCGTAGTAAGGCGTTTCCCTCTATAGACTCATAAATACCACGTATTGCTAAGTTGCATGCATGCGACCTATGTTTTCTTGTAGTTAATAATTATTAAAGAATTAGCTGCCGTAGACTGCTTTTTGTTATCTGGTGCATATAAGAGAGAGAACTTAACTGCCTATCAGAATTCATAATATACAATTTATTCATTAAAAATCGGCAGATCCCACGTACCATGGGAATCGATGTTATGCGAAGCATGTGGCGGGAAGGTGAGTGGCGTGATTTTTGTACTGAGCGAAACGTCACGAAATGACGCTAGAGATATGTACACATTTCATACGCATACACATATCTTGAAGATCCGCATATGTGTTATATAACTAGTTGCTTCCAGTTGGGTAACGATTCCAACAGCGATATGGGTATTACCAACACCAGAAGCGGTGAGCTGACATGTAGTGCTTATACTTGTCCGTTATCACGGAAAACGCAAGCACGTTTCACGTAACCATGTGCATGTGCTGAATGGGTTCTTGACAGTTCTCAACAATATGATCATCACCGTGGTCACTGAGCACCAGCAGCTGGACAGGACTTGTTATCGGATCTGTTTGTGACCGTGGTGACGAGGGGTCTGTGTGTAGTGAAGTATGAGGTAAAGTACAGCTGTTGGAAATAGTGGATGCCTCGGTCATTTCGTCGACCAATTGTTTGTCGGTAGAGCCGGCGATATGTCCGAACCTGAAGTCACCCATAACTTCTGTAAGCGCGAAAAACACGTAGGACAACGAAGAACACAGGACAAGCACTGCTTTTAACTGAAATTTTAATGGGAGGTGACACCAAATATATAGGTGTAACCATCAGGAAGGAAAGGGAGAAAAACTAGACGACAAAAAAAAAGAACATTCGAAAGAAACACACTATCACAGTGCGCAGTCTACTCGTGCTAACACGTGTGAACAGCGTATGCGCAAGCAAGGGTCTAAGTGATGAAAACCTTATTACACATCACACACATAGCATCAGCAAAAGATGTGCCAAGGCGCACACTATGTGACTGCACAATGCGCAGATTGCAAAAAGTGACGCTCCTTGCTTGTCAAGGTAATCGAAGGAGCGCTAACCGCAATTAAATCACCCCTCTTCATATCGGCGGCCTCGACAATAAACCTGGAGTGAATGTCCTAGTCGCGATACAACACCACGGTGTTATCTAGAAATGGTTAACACCCACATTCTCGACAGTGCGCCGCGAGATGCCCATCCGCTCCTTTACGCACCTTTTTGCGATGCTCACTTAGACGGACATTAATACGCCGCTCCGTCTGCCTACATAAACTCGGCCACAGGAAAGCGGAATTCTGTAAATCCCCCCTCCGAGCAATCCACAAACTGGTTTTCGATGGTTGAGTGCACACACCTTTCTTCGCTTCTTCACCGGCCGAAGTGGTAGGGCATAGCCGAGATAACTTCTCAGGTGCCGTTTGCAGATAAACTTCTCAGGATAACTTCTAAGTCACCTTTGCGTTTGTGCGCTATAGACCGTCGAGGCAGGGAGCCCTTGATAGCGCTATGTAGACCAACATCAGTGGATGGCGCTTATCGTATTCGGTCCCGCTCGCCTTTCCCACTGGGTGCTGTCTCCCCTTTTTAAATCTTCTTGTGTGTCCCCGTCCGTGTCCCTCTACGACGCGTCCTCAATCGTCGTCACAGATATGCCCCTGGAACAACAGAAGGAACGCTGGTCTTCTTCCATTATTGACCTATTGGTTGAACCAACGTTGCTTGCAGTCCCTCGACAAATGAGCCGTCAAGCACACGATTTTCTTTCTTTCCAGAGATTTTTATATCATCGCGACTATCTCTCCGATAAATGCAAATGGCTCTCATTCCGCGTCACTTACGTTCAGCCATATGCGTCACATCCCACGCTGGCCTACAATGCGCAGATGCCGGAGTATTGAAGAGTTACACCTTCATCCGACTCCGCTACTGTTGGCGCTGAATGTACCGCTTCGTACGCTACTAGGGGCGCTCCTGCATCGCGTGCCAGTGCCGTTAGAATCACCCCCTGCCGTTTACTCGCTCCGTTACAAGCGTTGGCTGGTCCTCCTCGCTCCTTCGATCGCATCGGCGTTCATTTGAGTGGGCCCCTTCCCATCACTGCTGCTGGCAACTGCTGGACAATTGTTGCCATGGTCACCTCACACGCTACGCAGAGACTTCATCATTGCCATCTGCATCGGCTAGTGACGTAGTGATGTTGCCTCATTCATTTCACTCCACTTCATTATACGGTACGGCGCACCACGTGAGTAGCTTAGAGACCGAGGACGTTTATTGCTGTCGGACGCCGTCGAAGCGACTATAGCAATGAAACTTCTTTCACAAGATCGCACGGCCTAAAATCCTCAAAGGAATGGCCTAATAGAACTCGAACAGTGGCCGATATTCTGGCAATGTACGCCACTTCCGACCTCTGAGACTGGATCTTGTCCTTCGCTTTGTGACCTACGCCCATAAATCTCCTACATAGACGAGGACTGTATTAGTATCTCATTATTTCCTTCTAAATGGACACGACCTCCCCTGAACGCTGCACAGGATATTTCCTTGCCACCCTGAAGTAAGTTAGTGACGAGAGCTTCCCAAGCTGCTAAAGTCGTTCAAGAGTTTCGCCATATTGTCCGAGCTCTCCCCACTGCTGACCAGCAGTGCCAAAAGCACCATCTAGACGTCTCGAAGCCTTAGCGTCGTATACCTGCCACTGATTCGTGTGGTTCTTGATTCTTTCAGCTAACCCCGGCCAGTTAACGAAATTTCTTTCGAAGTACCACGGCCCGTACCGTGCGGTCAAGCAAAGTCGCACGTTAACTACGTCGTCCAGCTGCCTGAGCCTCCTTCGCATCAACAATCTCGAGGGCATGAGATTGTGCATATAGATTGGCTAAAGCCTTACTATCACTGTGCCGTTGTTCTCTGCCAGTAAGTCGACAGAGTAGATCTTTTCCGTAGGGGAAGTAAATGCAGTCAAGAGGACCCGCACTAATCGCAGAAGAGAGCGCTGCTCACGCAGAAAGAATGCGACGATTCGGCCGTGCAAGCTTTGCGCTTATCCCCATATTGCTGGCGTCTGTGTTTATTAGTAGGGCTATATGAAACGCTCCATTATATTATTAATAACTGTCGTCAGGCTTTCCTTGGCTTCATTGCATGTTGTCGTTAATGGTTGCCATTAAGTAAAAGCGGGCCCCACGGTTTCCCCTCTTTCTCGTTCAATAAATACTAGGCACAGTGATAAGAAATAATGAAATGTGTGGAGTTTACTGGCTGTATTTCCAGAAGCGAACCAAAACAAGCAACTAGATCGTCTGCGAAACTGGAAAAAATGCCACAGCGTTCGCCGTGATTCGAACTCGGGTCCCAGCGATTGCGCACGAACTGCCGGCACGGCTGCTTATTAACCCCTTGGGCCACTTCGTGCGTTGTCGGAGTGCTATACGATGGGTATTATCAAGATATTTCGGTCAAAGACTCGACTGCGTTGTAGAAACGTCATTTTGGAACGTGTTTGTCTCACGCCGAAACATGATGACCGGTTGAAATGAAGGCTATGTCATTGTGCTACTTGCATCTCCGGATGATTCGCTGGTTTCCGTGCAGTTTTGTTTTCAGACGGCCCGTTTTTGTCCTGAAAAACAAGGCGCATTCAGGTAGGTTCTATAGGTTTCTATTGTTTAAACTTCACAATTCGTGGGCCAGAATTTAAAGCCCCAGTGTTAACAGTTCTGCATTGGGAAGTGTGGTACAGCTCCCAGACTATGTCTTTCTACGGACTTTTAGAATTTGCGCCTCTACGGCTTTTTATTGTCGCAAAATGAGCCTCTCTCACTGAAAACGGGGGTGCTTCGAGCAGTGGCCCCTATAGAGCACCGATTATCCAAGGTCCCTGAAAGCTGGATCAGGGCCGCTATCCCATGTAATCCAGCGGCAGCGTGGCCTGGGAATGTTTCACCACCCCTGTACAATACTGAAGCGTGTCATTCGACAGGGCACACGCCCTTGCAACGCATTGCCGAGACTACCCGCCGTTATGGCACAGGGACTGTGCTTAGCGCTACAAGAACGAGGGTGCGGGTTCGATTTTGGGACACGGCGGTGTTTCTTTATAGTTAAAGACGCGTTTCCTTATAGTTAGATGCACGTTAATAAGCCTCGCGTGCGCCTAATTATTCTGGATTCCCCCACGCACTGCGGTGTGTCTCATAATCATATGATGGTTAAAAACGGATGATTAAACATGCTTTCTTTTTTTTTTAATTTAGAAACTCTCATCAGTAGCATTTGTTATATACGTGCTTTCAGATTCAAGATAGAAAATACATTTGTGTTCCACTTAGGCTTTCATGAAAAACTATCTTTTGTGCATCAGAAGCTCGAAAATATTACAGTGAAACCTCGGTGATACGAATCTCACAGAACCACCAAAAATATACGTATCATCAGAAATTCGTATCACTAGAAAGCATAGAAAATTAGCATATGCGACAAAAGAAAGCTTGCGTACATTTTCAGTTATTGTTTGTCAGGGCTGCGGCAACGTCAGGAAGAATGCTGAATGATTGTCAGTTAAGGTTTTAGATGTCGGCAATCATACCAGCACTCGTAGATATACGGCCCGTACGCGCGCATTTAATTAATGAACCAGGTGCTTTGTGACCCGCAACACTCGGAGGCCGTGACGCGTCTCTGAAGGTTCATTCTGACCGTAGCAAAAGTGTTTTTCTTACACCGTGACTCTGACGATTTGGCGGTGTGGCGCGCATGCCCACGCTTGCGCTCGCGTGCTCGCACGTGCTTGGCGCGTCTTCCGCGATAGCGCGGACAGCACCTCTTCGAACCTGGGTGGTAGCGAACGTTCGTATCAAACGTCGCTGTGTGAAAATCGGTTCGCAACAACCGTATACCAAGGTAAATGTAAATGGTAGCGAAGCTTCCATAGAAGCCCCATACGTTCAGAAAATGGCTGCTCATCAGCTGCTCATGGGGCTTGGCGCCATCTGTGTGAGGAGGGAACACTTCCGGCGGAACAAAAAATAAAGCGGATGTGACGCAATATCCGGTAAAAAAGTGACGTCATTTTGTTGGCACTAGCGCGAAATTTGACCTCAAAATATTTTTCCTAGGCCCCTGATCACTAAGGACTCGCGCTACAGCGAGCCGGCAAGCCCTTGGCGAATGCTCTTGAAGCCAACGCTAGCTAAACTAGTATCGACCCGTGAATAAACAGCCGTGTTTAAGTGTACCGTCGTGGAATTCGCCTTGGTTTACAGGAAACTTTATTCTCTGAGCTTTTATTCTGCGTTCGTGTGATCTTCCACAGCGTGAATAACGTAGGCAGCAGCGTACATCTCATATTTGCAGCGTTGCTTATTTGCTTCGCACATGCGCAGGGGACTTAAAGAGCGCCTTGCATGCGTGCTCAGTTCTAACGAGAAGAAATGACGCCTGGTCACGCCAAAATAATGATATTTCAGTTTTATTCAATAGTCACAATAAAGCAATTTAACACACCCTACACAATGAGCAACAAATGGCATAAGTACAAAAGGTGCGTACACTACGTGCACTATGTTTTGCCTTTTGTTCCGATAAATTAACCTTACGTGTAACGTATCAAGACATGCGAATTGTAGCGATCGTAGCGCGACAGATAACTTAGCGATCCGCTCACCGATAACCGGAAATATAGTAGGCACCGCATGTTCACGAAGGAAACCGGGCAGCAGGAATACTGATCCATGAAAATCCAGCAAGCACACTACTCCGAACCGTTGCCCCGGTGTCTTATCTAGAAGAGAGGGCTCGCCAGGCGTACGCGTGTTGCTATTGCATCCTTGGAACACCACATCGTTTCCGCTAGTACCGAGGAAAGCGTTCGGCGTGAAATGTTAGCCGCCTCGTGCCGTTGTCCGTTGAACACCGTATCCAACACGTTCACCAATGATGAAACGCACATCGCAACTTCGCGCACACAAAAATCAAATTCTCACCAAATAATTGACAGAACGCATGCAAGTGCGAAACACCAGAACACCTGAGGGGGCGTGTCGCCGCAGACGAACTTTACGCGCGCCTTTCCGAACACTACAAGGACTGCGTCGCAGAGCAATGGCATGTGTCATTCTTTAGAGGGCGCTAATAAGAAGATTTTTGATAATGCATATATATTTTCATGAATTCTTTGTACACTGGATCTAAATAAATGTTATTCTGAAATAAATCTCGGTATATTATTTTGTTGTTGAATGAAATTAGGTTTTTTGTTATTAGTGTTTGTTCCCACCACACCTAGTCGCGCTTCAATCGCTACTCCCATAACTCCCCATGCTGATGTCGCTGACAATAGGATCTGAACCGCTTTTCGCCCGAAGCTTCGCGACCTATTTGGATAGACCTTGCGTATACTCCCTTACATTGAGGCCAACGGGCCTTGGCCGGGACCAACGATAAATTTGTATCACCCCGAAATTCGTATGAGCTGTGATCGTATCACCGAGGTTTCACTGTAACTAGAACACCAACGCATTTTGTCACATTTAGGAACGCACAGCTCGAAATAGGCGCTATCCGTCAGACATGCGTTCAAGATCGATACGAGTTTCGAAGTCAGCGGCTGCAATTCATGAGTGGCAACATGCCTCTGTAGGAATTGGCCCACAGGTAATTAAAAAAACTTTGATAGTTAGCAAATTTATATTTTATATTATTTATATTTTATATTATTTATACTATTTATATTTCTACTGCATACAATGTCCGCCGCTGATAGTAATCTGGATCAAGGAGTAATTTTCCTACATGATGAGGGTTATATTCAAAATATTGTCGGTGGCGAAAGAAAACACTTAATTGTACTACTCGCATCTTTCACTGCGCTTCAGGATAAAAAAAAATGTACTGAGATAAAGAGCAGCATTTCACTTTGACTGCTGCATAACAAAACGCCAGCCTCGATGACGTAAGCGAGTTTTTCCTGTAGGCAGTTCGCTGTAATTATCGAACCGTATTGTTGTCACCACGTTGACAACCTCAGTAACAGCTGTGTCACTTCACATATGATAGGGTACGACGACGTCTTCCAAAGTTCAGCGTATTATCCAGTACAGCTAGGGGCCGCCCATATCGCACACCCGCTCTAGGCCAGCTAGATTGGCGACGTGCGCATCGACCATCATAAGCGCTGAATACGCCCCCTCACGCCTCCTATTAAAAGGTGTGCGCGCGGCATCTTTCCTTAACAGTTCACTTCCCGGACGTGGTGTGCGAAGGTAGTACATTCTCTTACTTTGTTCATCCGCAATGTCCGCCAGTCTGTACAGCGTCCCGACAAGTCCCACGTGTGGGTTCGTCCGTTCGGTGGCGAAGCACCTCGACGTGAAGCTATGCGTGAAGAATCTGGATTTCTCTAAGAACGAGCACCTCTCCGAGGATTACGTGAAGGTCTGTCACCGCTACTGGCGTAGTTTTTTCTTCTCAATTTTATTTCTCGCGTCCGATGTGAACCCTCGTATACGTAGGAACCTTCGGTCAGCAGCACTACTACAGGGTTCAACTAATTATGTCCTAGATCCGGAGCAAATTTTCGCATGCATCAAGCGTAATGACGCGCACGTTTTCTTACTGCCATTCCTCGACTGATTCTGGTGCGCTCAATGCCAGCACGTTCATGGTAAATTTGCTACCTGAGCTTTTGGGAATAACATCATATTTTCTATGAACGTGCTGACTGCACTCGGCAAACGAAAGAAACTCGAGGAAAACGCAGGTCAGTATTATGTGGTTTAATCTTTTAGTTTCTGACTTTAAGACGACGCATTTTTGGAAAATATCGCTGTATCAAAAAAAAAACCCTACTTATTACCATGTCGGACAGCATTTACGGCATATTGCAAATGTCGTAGTTTAGACCTTGCCAAGACATAATAGTAATAATATCTGGGGTTTAACGTCCCAAAACCAAGATATGATTATGAGAGACGCCGTAGTTGAGGGCTCCGGAAATTTCGACCACCTGGGGGTTCTTTAACGTGCACCTAAATCTAAGTACACGGGCCTCAAACATTTTCGCCTCCATCGAAAATTCAGCCGACGCGGCCGGGATTCGATCCCGCGACCTTCGGGTCAGCAGTTGCCAAGCCATAGGCAAACTCCATTGGTGGTGGCTGTAACTCAAAAGTTGTACGAACTGTCATTGTACAACACATTACGCCCGAGGTTCACTCAGTATAGACCAGTGTCAGCTTGCCTACGTGTGCTCATTTATACTAACGACGCCAATTTCTGTAACTACAGCCTTGCTCGCCGAATGTCCTGTTGCATCTTTGCTTCGTCCTGCATGACCTTGTTTGGAAGGCAAACTGTCAGTGGTTCTTGTTCCACTCGAACTGGTGCAATACCAGGATACTACAATTTTAACTTGCTCTCCGCATGTTGCGGATTTTCTTCGATGCTTATGTGAGTGGCCTATAGGGCAGCAGTCGGCTTTCTTGCAGTCCGTTTGGAGTGTATTACCGAACATGATACTTTTTTTGTTGGGTCTAGTATATATTCCTCTACACCTTAGTAGGTGCAGCACTTATCGTCCAGTTGGACACCGTTAGTAGTTCGTTTATCACTGTCACCACGGTGCGAAGAACGACCATGCACTTGTTTGAATCGGTTCATGCATTATGCAGTGGGCGTGTACAGAATTTCGAATTTGTAGTATCGCAAAAAACGGCGAGAGCCTGTCGCACCGCCGAAAGTACGGCTATGCGCACGCCTAACATTCTCGGGCGAATATCACCTTAGCTGCTTGTCGGCTATCTGCGTGGTCCCATTCATGAAATAAGACCCACGTGTTGTAACGTACGCAAGACTAGCGTCCTTGTGATGCTTTTACAGCGAAAGCTGTTACGAGATCATTTCAACGGCCGTTTTTTGGCGCCGTACTTGTCCGCCGCCGGTGTCCGTAACCGCTATTGCACGAAATAAGAAAATAAAGGAAATAAGAAAAAAAATTCCACAATGCAACGAGGTTCGAACCTGGGCCCTCTGCGTGGGAGCCCAGTGTTCTACCTCAGGGCCATGCCGGTGCATGAAACTGCGTTTAAAAAAGACCCTATACAGGCTTCATGTCCGGAAGGAACACATTAACATATGTAATGTAGTGTAGTAGAAGAGGAAAATAACAACCAGGCGTCACACAAACGCGAATTCTGTAACCGGGAGTCACACAATGCGAATTGCGCAACGAGTGGGTTGTTGAATGCTTCCAACCCATTACAAAGGCCTCTGTGATAATTCTTCATCGTCATTAGCCACAGCCTCAACAATGTGCACATAATGCCTTACAGGTGTTTAGCCAGTACCACGGTTCTCCGCAGAATGACGAAAAATTGCTAGCGGCTGCTTCCCTACTTCATAAAAATTATGATGACTTACAGCGTAGTGCGTTCCCCGCAAGTGCACTTCTATTGGTTGCCAAGGAAGCCCATAAGGCTCTCACGATTCATTTCCTCAGGCTCTCAATAAAGTTAATTCCCTCTCTCTCGCTCTCCGGTTAACGTATGTTATAAAACGTGGTGGGACAGTTAAATAACGGCCGGGCGTCACACAATATGCATTACGAAACTAGTGGGTTGTTTAACGCTTCCAACCCATTACAAAGGGCTCAGCCATAATTCTTCATCGTCATCAACCGTCGCATCAACAAAGTACACATAATGGCTTACAGATGGTACCTCGCTTCTCCACAGAATAACGAATAATGTCGTGGTGGGTGCAGCCCAACTTCCCAAAAATTATGATTTGTGGCGTAGTGGGTGCGTTGCTTATGTACTTGTATAAGTAGCCACAAGAGAGTTTATAACGGGCTCTAGTAATGCCGCTCTTCCAGCTTTCGCTGTGACTGTGCTGCGCTTTCCGCGCAGGCCTGGCGATTTTTTTCCCCTCCGTGTTTCCGCGCATAGCAAAATAGCAAGATAACGTATACATTTGAGGGCGTTTCTTCGCATGCTCATACTGTAAATATCACCATTGTAAGCCACTGACACATGTGATGAAGCATTGCTCAATGTTGTGGAAAAGGTTGTACGTCTAGCTTCTAGCGTTTCTTTTCTGCTTGAGGAGCCGTCGACGGCAGGCGTCGCACACGGGGCGATGCGATAGCATGCGCCCTTCTTGCGACAGAGATAGGCGACGTGTTTCATCTCTGCTTTCTGTTTCATCCCCGCGTTCGCCCCTGCGCTCGCGCGCTTTTACTCCCGCGTAGAACATACGATGCGCGGGGCGATGTTACCGAAGTGCGACTTTATACGGAACACGACTTGTAGCGCGAGTGCACAATTGCTCGCAAACGCGACGCCCAGCGGCGTTGATAGATATGGATACGACTGCTACCGAAGCGTGCCACCGATTTTCGATGTGAAACAGTGCTCATAAAAGGAGTTTCCAGGTGAAAAACTGTCCAACTCCGTCGTGCGCTTTATACACGCTAGCTGGCGCTAACTCTTTCAGTATTATTTGTACGCGCCAAAGTACTTCTCTTCAAACGATATTTTTGCACTATGTGAACTTGGCGTACTTTTATTGCGATAGCAATTATATGGACGGTCTCGGCTGGATTTTGCCGTCGCCATGCACCGTATATATGTGTGCGTGTATATATATATATATATATATATATATAAAGCCCCAAAGAAAAATAATTCAGAAAAATGCTTCCTAAGCGCGGAATCGAACCAGGGATCTCTTGCTCCGCAGCGAGTGGCGCTAACCACTACGCCACGCAACGCAAATCCTCCACGTAGCTAACGGCGAGCGTTATATACACACCCTTTACCGCTGGACGGACTCGGAGACGGCAGGCGCTTATGTGCGTTTCTTCATTACCAGCGAGATGGCGCGAAGGACGCATTTAAAAGTCGTCGGCGAGTTCGCTCGCCTCTTCTTATATTTGCGCAGGGAGGACCTTGCCCTTCCGCTGTCTGCTCGCGCGGTTTTCTAGTGGTGAGGCGAAGAGGAATGTTTCAAGCTTTCACCGTGATGTCCGCGCTCATGTTACGGAGCGTACGAAAGTCACTCGAGCTCAAGGGACGCCGCTAAACGAACAAACAAGATGAGCGCGAACTATGAAGTGTCACAGCTCGACACTTGAAGCACTCTAGTTTCCTTCGCTGCTTCGGCCTCCTTTGCAACAGGAGCGCTTTTCAAACTGAGAGTATCCATTGGCGAGCCTCACTTCGTATAGCATTAGTTTCTTGCTATCGCATTCATTGCTTCGCCCTTGCGGCGAAACTTTTTTTTTACTTGCTTACCGAATCATTGCTGCTCTTTGACCCTTTTGTTTTCCTTGCAGCTTAACCCCTTCGGGAAGGTGCCCACGCTGGAAGATAATGGATTTATTGTGCACGAGAGGTACGACAGCAAACCTTGCGCAAGCGTAGAAGGGTCCGCACGATCATCACGTACGCTCTACTGGCTCTGACGTTGTATTTCCACTGATTCCCAAAATGCTCTTGACAAAAGCATCTAGCCACAGCATAAAGCTAGTCGTGTCCCCATGTCGTTATAAATTTCTACACGCTTCTCTAGCCCTCCTTCAAACATTTGTATCAAGTAAACCTACTGCGAGGGCATAGGCCGCATTCGTATCTTGCAAGTGGACTGCTAAAATATCTCGCGCTGCGATTTACCGTAGACTTGACGCAATGTTGTCACTTCGGTGTCAAATACCAATTAGCATCTGCAGAACGAACCAAACTGACCACTAAAAAGAGCTCGCACGACATTTCTTGCCTGCCTTACGTTCTCCACCTCTTCTTCCTTACTTAGCCATGCTACTAGGGTGCAAAAGAGTGCGTCACAGGCGCAACTGAAAGAGCGACTGTGTGCTTCCACTTTATTTTGGTTTAGTACCTAATAGCATTAGAGATGCGAGTTGGGCACGTTGGAACTAATTAGTGCAAAAAAAAGGACAACGGATAAGGCGAAGCAAACACAGGACGGCACGCTAAACAGACAGGCCACGTTTTTCTTCACCTTGTTCGTCGTCCTTTTTGTGCTAATTAGTTACGTCTGAAGTAGTACCTACTAAATCTCTGTGCAATTCGCTACGTAGGGGGTAAGTGGTGATGGCAAACGTCGTTCACTATCCTCCTCCTTTTCTATGTATCGTACAGTACTGTCGTGTGTTCGACATTAGGTGATTCAATGCCGTACTCTTCCCAGCCTTCTGCAGTGTACAGTACATAAATATCTTTCTCGTACCCTATGCACACGCTTCTTTCACAGCGCTGCCATCGCCTATTACCTGCTCCGCAAGTACGCCCCTACGTCACAGTTGTACCCGGACTGCCCGAAGAAGCGCGCCCGTATCGACCAGATCCTGGCCACCATCGCCAGTACTATTCGGCCTCACTTTGTGGAATTTTGCGTAAGTGCCGAATATGTTCTCGCAACAGCTATATACCTAGAAAGTTGCGGAATAGGCTCGGTTCTTACCTAAATGAACCAATATTTCGTTGATTTGTGCGCGTGGCAGCATGTGTCCCCGTTTCCGCACTACCACGGGACCGACATTTGTATTATGTTAGATTTCATTGTCTCTGTCGCGGAATTTTTCTACGGCGCGCAGGATTCGCAAAATCTTCGCTTCACTCCTAACCATAGCTGTTGCATTGACCCTCTATTCCAGGCTGACGGGCACGTTGTATGGTATGCGCTATCAGTAAGTGCGATGCGTTTCCTGTAACTGCGATTACCACGGTTACGGGCAAATTCGCTGGTCGTGGGACTCTTCGTAATACTTGTAGCTGGCCTAGTTCACACTGCTCTCAGGGATTGAAATGCAACATTAACACTTTTGGTGTACTGACTGGTGCCCTCAGTTGCTATGTAGATAAACGCGTCATGGAGCTACAAATGTGGCCGCTGTAGGTAATGCTGGCTTTGATGTAAGTGAATGACCCCATTCTGTAACGAAGTGGTGGTGGGCGCAAAAGTACGTAAATTAGCCCTAAATTGTCACGTTTTAGTATGTGAGCACTGCACATGCTTACTGCCACATCCGGTATATCCTGGTAAGCCTTCACCTGAATATTATCTTTACATTTAAACTTGATTTGCATTGGGTTGCATCGCGCCAGTTCTGTGCAACACTTTTCAGCCACCTTATACGGAGAATTCCCTGAGGTACTCGACCACTCAAAGGTGTCCAAGATTATTTCGTTATGTTGACGACTTCTTAGTGTGTGAAAGCTGACCTAAGACCCCCGCTAACCCAGTGTGTGAAATTCGTGCACTATTCTGGCAACATTATGTGCTTTCACGCGTGAACTGCCCACTAACGTCAATTTGCAGTCTTTGGGCTTGAGCCTAAACTTCTCGCAGCAGCACATATGTTCTATCGCCCGCATTCACAAAAGGAAGCCTACTACATTATGAAGACAATTTTGGGGGGACGCTTAAGGTTCGTCTTTAAGAATTGAACACGATAGCGATATCCGGACCCATCCTCATCGGGCTCTGTTTCTCTTGTCATTATGTTCAGCCGCCCGGTCTCGCGCGCGTGCGCACACGCACACTCGACATAGCTATAGTAAAGGTAAAAGATTCCGCCTTCTTCAACAGCACTTTTACGACAACGATGTACCCACTACGTGTGTGTAAGAGAATGCGCGCACTAATGTGCATGCCCTTTGTAATGGGTGGCATGTTTTAAACCAGCAGCAATTACGCGCGTGATACTTTTCCGTAGTTGCGATGCACCCACTACATGTTCGTAAGGGAGTACGTGCAGTAATGTGTGTTCCTTTTGTAATGGGTGGCCGGCCTTAAACAACCAACTCGTTATGCAGTTCACATGGTGTGACACCCGATGGCAATATAAGCTTGTACCCCGTTTTACTGCGTGATTACATCTCGTACTGTGACACCTGTAGACAGGACGCGTATATTTGTGAAGCATTAAAGTTAACTTCAGTGCAGTTCCAAGCAATGGAGTGGCTCTGTGGTAGAACACCTGCTTGCCACGCAGACTGCATGGGTTCGATTCTAACTTGAACCTAAGATTTTGTTATTATTTATTTTATACAAGATGATTTTCCGCTCTCAACCAACGACACCGACACCGTAATTTCCTCGTAACGAGCTTTTTGCCCTGTCTCGTTCAAAATTGGCATGTCTATTAGTGAGGTGTTTAGCGGGGTGGCGGATGATCTTGTCGGTTCTTGCTGGATTAGAAAGGTTTTGCGATTTCTCGTGACTTTTTATACTTTGATAATATTTCTCAGTACGGAACCCTTATGTACGAGGCCTTTCCGTGGCCTTCTCGGGTAATTTACGCATGAATTAGCCACTTGCGCACAAGCATTCACATTAGTGATATTTGCTTGCGACCTCGGCACACACATTCGCATGGATATTAGAGAAGAGCCAGGCTTCATTGTCTAAGGAGCTTGTGCAGCCTGCCCCCTACATGGCTTTTCGCTATGTGCCCCCCAAAACTTCAGACAAATCAAGTCGCAGCATTATGCGTTCCAGACTATAATTCCATTATGCAGCACATATTCTGCATAAAACATATTCAAATTCTGTACTGAAATGTTGCTGCTTTCCTTTTTCATTGCAGCGCCAAGTCTTCTGCGAGGACAGAAAACCCACGGAGGAGGAAAAGGCCTTGTTCAATCGTACCGTCGTTCAGGGCTTAGAGCATCTCATCGAAGGACCGTTCGCAGTTGGCGACAGTCTCACTCTCGCCGATCTGTGCATCATCGCCAACCTGACGGTCGCTTTGACAGTAAGCATTAGCCTCTTCACTTTACGTCGAGTATTTGCTTTGACACTCTTTTCACCCTTTCTTTTCCCGGGGACAAATTCTGCTTCACGGCACTGTAACACAAGACGTGTTGCAGAGCTGGTGTTCTAAGTTATGCAGCCGTATAGGTGGAGCAATGTCTCAACGGTTGACAAATTTGCTTTAGTGCGCCATTTTTCCGGTTTTGCCGAGTGCGATTCCTACCTGGTGCCCAATTTTTTTATACTTTCAGGCGCTGCACTATTTGTGTTCGCTAATGACTTGAGTGACGTGCTACTGTAACTTGCCCTGCCTTGCGTTACACACGCAATTCATTGTCCCATTTTTTTGCTGGATTTGCTCTGGGGGTGAACATATCCTTCAGGTACAGAAATGCTATAATCTGACAATGTTTGCTTTATACAATAGCGGCCTGAGCGAGATTGATTTTCGGCGCCGCCTCATAGTTTCCTCACTTGTTTTCAGAACGGCTTCGTGGACATCGACAATTACCCCGCCTTGGAAGCGTACTACGATCGGATTATAGAGGAGCTTCCCTACTTCATGGAGATCTTTGGAGAAGCCTTCGGTAGCATCCAGCAGCGTTGGTCGCAGCTCCTTGACCGTCCTGTTTCTCCGATGTCTGAAGGCTCTGAGCCAGTCAACGGCCAGCGCCCGTAACAACTACGCATCTAAAATAAACTTTCCTTGCACTCCTGTTGCTTTTTTTCACACGAAAGTGTTTTATTGCCTGGGTCCACCAAGACTTCAGTGACGTATTTCGTTACGGAAACCACGTCGAAAAGATCGCGCACGATCAGATGGCAAATAAAAGTAAAAAGGTCCATCAACGGGAGTCAAACCCGCGACCTCTTGGTCCGCGACAGCGGATGCCGGGCATGCTATCCACTGCGCCACCATACACACTGTGGGGGCTTCCCAAACGCGCCTTGTATATCTCTCGCAGTGCTCTTGGTCGGGGGGACGATACCGCCAAAGGGAGCGGTAAAGTGACCTAATGCGTCATGACCGTGGCCTTCGCGATTAGCTCCTGCAACGTGTGGTTGCTACGCGTCCGTCCCATTCGGCGTGATTCCATTAGAAGTGCTTGTCAATGCATTAACACACCGGGAGGTGGCGACCTTAGCCCAAGCCTCTGCCTCGCTTGTAACATACATACATAATAAATATAGCTTTGCGACGCGCGCCTGCCTCTGTAACACCGCGTTCCCCGCTTATGCTGGCCCCGATAAAAATTGCGGACTGTCTAGACGGGAGACACGACGCTCGTTGAGTTTCCCTCTAGTCCGGCCATGGTGTTCTGTTTACTCACTCTTAAAGAAAGATGGCTGATCCCTCCGTCATAGAAATTAGTATAACACGAAAGTGAAACGTATCCTCACAGATGTAGTTGATTGTTTATAGTACATTAGTATATGAGAGCTTGCACAATGTCTATTGTTGTTTGGCAGATGTAGCACCACGTGATGTGGATGCATGCATGCACGTTCACGCCTACTGGCACATCTCCATCCCGACGACTAACGCCCATGGTCATGATTCAACCCTTGCGGTAGCTGAAGTTGCCAAGATATACCTGGACACCGCATATGGGGGGTGAATCCCGCGCAGAGATGGTATCAACAAGCCCATAGTAAACAATGATACTCGATATGTACTCCTTCAAAGCGTCCAGAAATGCGACAAGCGTCGTGTGTTCTCTCTAGCCTGACCGTTCATTATCACAAGGCGAGCGGGGAACGCGGTGCGACAGCCAGGCGAGCGTCGGAGAGCTATTTTTCGACATGGATGGATGCTATGCACGAGGCTTGGGCTAAAGCCGCCACCTGGCGGCGTGTTAAAGCGTTGACGAAATTAGACTTATCCTATTGGAAACGCACCGAGTGGGGCGGTCTTAGCAATGGCGCGCTGCCGGAGGCAATTGCAGAGGCAACGAAGTTTTTTTTTTCCGAGCCTGGTGGCACATATGTCACCACCCCGTTATAAGAGCGTCGCTCCTAGCATCCATCCATCTATCGAAGTGCACAGCGAGAGGAAAATGTGAAAGATAAAAGGCGCGTTCATGTACGCTCCGTTATGTGTTTGGCGATAGCTCAGTGAGCTAAAAACCCTCCAGCTATCGCCGCGGACCTAGAGGATGTTGGTTCGACTCCTGCCGACGAAACATTTTCTTAGTTTTTTCCTGTGCCATCTGATGGCGTTCATTTTGCTGACGTATTTTCGTGACGGAAATACGTCATGAAAGTCTTGGTGGACCCCGGCATAAAACACTTTCGTGTTAAAAAGTCTCGTTACCTGACTCTCCTTGTGGCAGCCGATGACCGGTAGTCGATTAAGGGTAGTCACAATACTCTGGTCGGCGCTCCTGAATGAAATAGATGACTCCCTTGCTCCAAGGGAGTCAGTGACGGACATGCAGATAAAGGGTGGTTTTTTTAAAAGAAAGCTTCACTGGCTGCGACGAAGATAGAGTTCGCTGGTTTGGCTTGTTCAGAAAATGTTATACCGAAAACTATCGGTTGAGAATATTTAGCATGAGATGGTAAAATGCGGACGTACGCACGTATTGTGTCATGGCTCCAGTTACGATATTGCTGAAACAGCGCGTCCAAACGTCTACAAATAAGCAGGGTTCATAAAAATTAAAAGTATTGCCCTCTAAGCGAGACTTTGACAGTTACGACAACGTTTCACAATGGCAGCACTGACAAATTTACGAATCTTTAAACGTTTGCAAGTAAGGTTTGTAGATTCCTACGACTGCATGTATAGCAGAAAACATGCGCTTACTAGCGAAATGAGCATGCATGGTGTCGCACGCAAAGGCGATCGGGAAGAGATCTAGCTCGACGGCCGCGAATACACGTGCCGCAAAGCTGGCATGATAACAGCCCAGACCGGTTATCAAGGCGACTGGTTACCCGTCACTTTAACGCGTCTCCTAAACAGCGAAAACACTACCAGAATTATAGCGCGCTCAGTCATCATTTTGCGCCCGTCATAACTGAATCTGCCCGATAGTGTGCGCGAGCCGCCAATGCACTCAGCAAGCGTTGAGCACTAGGCACTCACACACGGCCTGACCGCACTCTCCCCGCACACACACAGGGCGCGCTTCGCCTCCTCCACCCCGATATTATTGCGATAGTAAATATATGGACAGTCTCGGCTGAATTTTGCCGTCGCCGTCATGCACCGTATATGTATCAGTATATATATATATATATATATATATATATATATATATATATATATAAAAGGCCTAAAGAAAAATAATTCAGAAAAATGCTTCCGAAGCGCGAAATCGAACCAGGGACCTCTGGCTCCGCAGCGAGTGGCGCTAACCGCTACGCCACGAAACGCAGATCCTCCACGTAGCTAACGGCGCGCGTTATATACACACCCTTTACCGCTGGACGGACTCAGAGACGGCCGGCGCTTATAGGCGTTTCTTCATTACCAGCGAGATGGCGCTAGGAGCACGACGGGCGCATTTAAAAGTCGTCGGCGAGCTCGCTCGCTTCTTCTTATTGCGCAGGGAGAACCTTGCCCTTCCGCTGTCTGCTCGCGCGGTTTTCTGGTGGCGAGGGGAAGAGGGTTGTTTCAAGCTTTCACCGTGGTGTCCGCGCTCATGTTACGGAGCGTACGAAAGTCACTCGATCTCAAGGGACGCCGCTAAACGAACAAACAGACGATGAGCGCGAACTATCAAGTGTCACAGCTCGACACTTGAAGCACGCTAGTTTTCTTCGCTGCTTCGGCCGCCTTTGCAACAGGAGCGCTGTTCAAACTGAGAGTATCCATTGGCGAGCCTCACTTCGTATAGCATTAGTTTCTTGCTATCGCATTCAATGCTTCGCCCTTGCGGCGAAACTGTGACTTTTTTTATTTAATAGAAGTAGAACCACAGTCATTCAATACTTTTACTCGTCATGAAGCTTCGCCGTAACTCTATGAGGGAGCTCTGTGCGCTGAAAGAGGCGGCCGCGGCGCGGCGCTGCATCCAGTCCGTTCGCATCGGGCAGACGGCAGCGAAGGCGGCTGTCGGTGTCTGCAAAGTACATTGGGGAGTCAGCGTGCACTTTTCACCGTGTGTCCTGTATTGTACCTAGTGTGTTGCGCCTGAAGGTCGGAAAGGATGCTGCGCACCCTGGATTCGATCGCGATACGATGGTGTCGGTGCTCTGGCTGCCTAGAGGCAGCTAACGGCGGGAAATGTGGAAGCGCGCCATACCACGACGAGAAAGTCGTGGTTTCAGATTTGACTCCCCGCATATCCGTGTCTGCGAAAAGCACTTCGATGACAGTCACATTCTTCGCGTGGACCAGTGGCTAGTCGGAGGTGGTGTTGCGACGTCGAAGCGCGATGTTCCCAAACTTTTGCCGGGCGCTGTTCCCAGGATTTTCGACGGCCTCCCGGCGTATTTGTCTAGTGCAAAGAAGTCCAGAGCTCACCCGTCTACACAATAAAAACGTAAAATATACACACAAGATAAGTGATGTGCTTGTGTATCAGAACAAACATCCGAACTAAATAACAATATTTGGTTGCGAGTGCTGGTCTCATAGGGTTTGAATTTGGTGGAGCAATAAAGAATTCCTAAACGAGGCTATCAATGTAGGCTAGTTGGTATTTCATTGCAAAGTGTGAGTGTAGCGCCACGTAAGAAAAGGTTCCTGTCGTCTAACATTCTTAACCTTTTCTTATGTGGCGCTACAGCCACACTTTGCAAACAATTCCTAACCGTCGTGCAAAACAAGGCTGGTTCTGACGCGCTAACTGTATATGCAATCAAGACTTGATGAAGACCGAGACGCTTACGAATGCCGGAAACAAAGAAAAATAATTTAGTGGAAGTCGCAACTGAAGTGCGGAAGAAACTCACAGCATCTCTTAAGAATTCGCCTAAGACGAATGGAAGGTTAAAGCCATCTTTTTCCTTTTCTGCAATCGGTGTACTGATCCTCCCCCGCCCCCGTTCGAAAGCTGTCTGCGCCTAAGGTGGCTTTGCACTGCCTCCAGGACGTGAGGCATTGCATGCTTTCTGCACCTCGCCTATTTTTGCACCGCCTCCGTGATCGGCCCAGTGATCACGGAGGCAATGCAAGAGCGACGATGCTATGAGATGAAGTCATCGTGTGACGCCACGTTACGTGACCTCATGATGACATCACTATGAGGAACCGCTTTATTCAGCCGTGCTCGAGCCGAAATCACCTTGATGATGATATACACAGATGACGAAGATGCACAAGTGATGATGATATGTAAAGAGGAGGAAGAGTCATTCACTTTTCGCGCTCACACTAATTCCCTCGCGCGATGGAAGCGGCCGCCTGGCCGCCTGAGAGTACTATGAAATGCGTCGGGTATAAGGCTTTAAACGAGATACATGCACTATCTCTGTCCCACGGCAACGGTGATCAGATGGAGTGCTAAGAGGGCACACGCGGTAATTAACAGGGGACGTCTGTTCGACGACCGTGTACGGTCCAATAAAACGACTGGTGAACTTGTCGCATAAGCCGGGAACGTGCAGTGGAGTCCAGAGAAGAACTTCGTCTCCAGGGGAAAAAGTCACAACACGCCGAGACGAGTCATAGCGAGCCTTTCGAGTTTCTTGGGAAAGGCCGGTGTTAACACGGGCCAGGTGACGGCAGTGTGCGAGGCGAGACAAAAATTGTTCAGAGAAAGGAGCTGTTGAGGGTGCAGGTGCCGAAAGGAACGAGACGTCCAGAGCGAAACTCGGGGAGCGGCCGTGGACGAGGAAAAATGGAGAAAAGCCGGTAGTGCGTTGCGTCGCCGTATTGTAGGCCAATGTCACGAAGGGCAGGATTGCATCCCAGTTCGTGTGGTCGGGGTGGATGTACATTGAGATCATGTCCGAGAGGGTCCGATGAAAGCGTTCTGTCAATCCGTTTGTCTGCGGATGGTAACTAGATGTTGTCTTGTGAATGGTGTTGGAGGCACGCAAAACTTGGTCAACAATAGAAGACAGAAAGACTTTGCCGCGATCGCTGAGGGGAACGCGTGGGGCTCCATGGCGTAAAAAGATGTTGCGCAGAAAGAAATCGGCGACGTCAGTGGCAGTCGCAGATTGTAGAGAGGCGGTTTCCGCGTAGCGGGTCAGATGGTCAACGGCCGTGACAATTCAACGATTCCCATTCGATGTTGTAGGAAGAGGGCCGTACAAGTCTATTCCGACGACTTCAAAAGGCAAGGCGGGACAGGGAAGTGGTTGCATTAAGCCAGCAGGAGCAGTCGTTGGTCGCTTTCGCCGTTGGCAATGGACACAGGAGGCGACATAATTGGCTACGGCTGAAGAAAGGCCAGGCCAGGAGCAGCAACTTCGTATTTTGTCGTAAGTTTTATGATAGCCTAGATGACTGGCGGTTGGATCATCGTGAAATGCTTCCAGAACCTCACGTTGGAGAGAACGTGGTACGACTGGGACCCATTTGTTTCCATCGGGGTGGTAAACATAGCGATATAAAGCACCAGCGTTAAGCTTGAATTGTCTGAGTTGTCGACGGAGTCGGGCGTTTGGAGGAGGAGAAGAGCCGTTGATGCGTTCAACAATAGTGCGGCAGTAAGGGTCGACACGTTGGTGCGAAACGAGGACGGATGGGGTGCCGGATGATAGCCAACTTAGCGCTGCGACTGGAAATGCGGTGTCGTTTTGGAGCGACGATGGTTGGTTATCTTCGCTGGGCAGAGGGCAGCGTGATAAGGCATCGGCGTCTTGGTGCTTCTTTCCAGACCTATAGGTGACATCGAAATCGTACTCCTGCAAGCGAAGCACCCAGCGACCAAGGCGACCCGATAAGTTTTTCAGTGACGAAAGCCAGCGCAGTGCGTTATGGTCGGTAACGACTGTAAAGTGGCGGCCGTGGAGATATGGGCGAAATTTTTGTACTGCCCAAACAACAGCAAGGCACTCCTGCTCAGTGATGGTGTAGTTTTTTTCTGCAACGGTGAGAGCACGACTAGCGTAAGCAACGACGCGTTCGCGCGAGATGTTGTCACGCTGCAGGAGAACGGCACCTAAACCATGACTGCTAGCGTCAGTGTGAAGGATGGCGGGTGCGTCGGGGTCGAAGTGGCACAGTACCGGATCGGACGTAAGGGCTTGCTTTAACGCCAGGAAAGAACTCTCGCAGTCTTCGGACCAAACAAAGGGCGCGTTACTTGCGAGGAGTTGATGGAGCGGAGACGCAAGTGCTGCGAAGTCGCGTATGAAGCGCCGGAAGTAAGAAGCCAACCCAAGAAAGCTGCGCAGGTCTTTTTGACGCTGTGGCCGGGGAAAGTTGAGAACGGCGGCAAGCTTCTCAGGGTCCGGCCGAATGCCTTCTTTGCTGACTAAGTGGCCGAGAACCTTAATTGTCTTGCTGGCGAAGCTACATTTTTTCGTATTGAGCTGTAGGCCGGCTTTTGCGAGGCAGGTGAGGACTTCCTCAAGACGTCGCAGATGTTGCGAGAACGTGGATGAAAACACTACTATGTCGTCGAGATAGCAGAGACATGTTTTCCATTTCAGACCACGCAGTACGCTGTCTATCATGCGTTCGAAGGTAGCGGGCGCATTACAAAGCCCAAAACGCATCACATTAAACTCGTAGATGCCATCTGGGGTGGAAAAGGCGGTCTTCTCTTTGTCAGACTCCGACATCGGTATTTGCCAGTAGCCTGATCTGAGGTCAAGGTCAGAAAAATACTCGGCGCCATGTAATGAATCCAGTGCGTCGTCGATCCGTGGCAGAGGATAAACATCTTTGCGCCTTATTTTGTTTAGTGCACGGTAATCGACGCAGAAACGAACTGTGCCATCTTTCTTTTGTACTAGAACAACTGGGAATGACCAGGGACTCGAGGAAGGACGTATGATGTTTCGTCGTAGCATGTCCGAGACGTTTTCCTCGATGATCTTGCGCTCTGCGAGAGACACGCGATATGGGCGCCGGTGAATAATACGTGAGCCGTCAGTTTGAATGCTGTGGGTAGCGGCGGTAGTCATGCTGAGGACGGGCGAATTCACGTCAAACAAAGAACGATGGCGGTTCAATAGGGCGAGCAAATCTTGACTCTGTGCAGGTGTTAGGTCAGGGCTTATGGTTGCCAACAAAGGTGTGGAAGAGGCATTGAGTGGCGGCGAAGTTGACTCTGGTAGTTCTTGGCTCGGAAGGGCAACAATCGCAACGGGATGAGTGTCGACCGCGCAAGTGACGGTTGATCCACGGGGCAGCAGTAAAGATTCGGGGGTTTGATTTAAAGCGGTAAGGAAGGCAGAGCCGTCAGAGAAGCGAATAAGGCCTGGAATTATCACAATGCCTCGAGACAGGGTATGGCCGTAAGGAAGAATGAGGACATCACCATCCACAATGTCGTTGGAATTAACGCTTATAATCTCTTCCATAGATGGTCGAAGAACATAATCTGAGCTGGCGACAAGTCGAATGCGTCCTTCGTATTCAGGCGAAGAAGAGTCAGTGGCATTCAGATGTATGAGGCGCTGATCACAAGATATGGAAGCAGACGCAGAAGATAAGAAATCCCACCCCAAAATGAGTTCGTGGGTGCACTCACGAAATACCGCAAACACAATGTGATGACGAATGCCATCTATGCAGACGCGAACCGTGCACTGTGCCAATGGACGAATGATAGAGTTGGTCGCTGCACGGAGAGGTGGGCCGCAGTAAGGCGTGGTCACTTTGCGAAGGCGGGAACAAAATCAGCACGAATAATCGAAACGGCAGCGCCAGTGTCCACGAGAGCCTCGACGCGTACACCTTCTACAAACACTACTAACAAGTTTGATGGTCGCTCTGGAGGAATTGTTGGCTGTCCGGTAAATGCAGTTTCCCCTCCTAAAACTGCATAGGGGAGTTTTCCGAGTGGGCGTTCGTGACGTCGGAGGCGGGTCGCAGAGGCGACACTGAACGGCGACGTGGAGAAGGTGACCTGCGACGAGACTCGCGTGAATTCACAGCCATATCAGGACGGTAGGGAGGAGAAGGTGAACGATGGTAGGAAGAGCGGTAGGTCGTCCGTTGGTAGCTGGTGGTCGGTCGGATGCCTGGGCGTTCGTCGGGAACGTAGCCGCGTTGCTCGTCCTGTTGGCGCCTTCGACAAAAGCGGGATATGTGTCCTCGATAGCCACAGTAGTAACATATGGGCCGAGGAGGGCGCGGAGCGGTGTAGTAAGGCTGTGCACGCGCCGGCGGGGACAACGAAGCCACAGACGCGTGGTCTCCTGGTGTAGGCCCAGGAACGGTGGTGGCAGCAGAGAGCGCCGCAACTTCAGCGTACGTTGGCGCCTGGCGAGCGCAGGGGCCGTCGGAACACGTCAGACGCGATGCGGCCGCGATCTCTTGGCGAATGATGTCTCGCAAGCCGGTTTGTGCAGAAGGTAGAGTTTCCGTAGCGCAGGAAGAGCAGCGGCCGTGAAGCTCTTCACGAACGATGTCGCGAATCAGCGTACGCAAGTCGAGGGTCGCAGGAAGACGAATGTCGGTGGCATCGTAGCATAGGCGAAGAGTCTGGAGTTCCTCGAGTCGCTGGCAAATGGTGATTACACCCTGAGTGGTGACAGGATTTTGCGTAGCGAGTGCGTTAAAGGCGACGGTGTTGATGCCTTTAATAATGTGGCGTATTTGGTCGGTCGGGGACATGGTGGCGTTTACACGCTTGCACAAGGCAAGTACATCCTCAATGTACGAGGTGTATGACTCACCGGGTAGCTGAATGCGTTCAGCGAGCTTCTTCTTAGCTGCTTCAGCTCGAACTGTGGGGGCACCGAAGATTTGCCGAAGGTGCTGCGTGAACGTGTCCCAGTCTGGAAGATCTGGATGATGGTTCCAGTACCAGGTTTTCGCGACGTCAGACAGGTAGAAAGGAACGTTGCGCAACTTCTGTGGGTTGTCCCACCTGTTCAAGTCGCTGACGAGGTCGTAGTTTTGGATCCAATCTTCTACATCATCCCCTCGAAGACCAGAGAACACAGGTGGATCACGCAGGCGGTTGGTTATGGGCAGAGCGGGCGGTGGAGGCTGGAGAGGGCCGGCGGTGTCTGACGAGCCAGGATTTTCTTGACCGGGCATGGCAGGTGGTATGACGCGACGACCCGAGCGAAGCTCCAGCGAGAACAGGCGAGAGGACTTGAGGATCGAAAAGCACCGTCCACCACTTATGAGGAACCGCTTTATTCAGCAAAGAAGGCATTCGGCCGGACCCTGAGAAGCTTGCCGCCGTTCTCAACTTTCCCCGGCCACAGCGTCAAAAAAATTTTGGCGATCTGTGACGTCGTGATGACGTCATATGGTTACGTCATCACACGATGATGATTTTTTGCATTATCGTCGGCGCCGCCGACGCGGGATGCCGCCGGCACCGACGGGGAATTTTTGCGTTTGATGAAGTATCCAGGCCTCCGCCTTAAAAACAGTAAAGAAGGACTGCGAAAACTACACAGCATTGCATGAGCGACCGAACTTTAAGCGTGGAACGGTGCGGCAGTGATAAATCAACGCAAAATAAAACATAAAAACCAGGGTAAAGCAGTATGAAGTATTCATTGGCAGTGGCGGAGCCAGGGAGTGGCACACCGAGCCCGTGCACCCCACCCCCCTCCCCAAAAAATTTCTACCTACGTCATTGTCCCTTTGTGCTCGTCAATTGCTAAGCTCATAGCACTGATTCATTCAAACTGACAGTTGGTGCGATAAATACGTGGCTATTGTATTATATTTTCGTATACAAACACCAAGAGTATAGACTGAAACATTTAATATGCACGTTCAAGAGTTGCAACCACTGCACTTGCGCGAGGCATTAAGATCCGCCAGGGTCCTTGAAGGACTCTGGATCATCCACAGATTTCGACTAAATGCTTGAAGAAAACGGAAGAAACATGCTTTTATAGCGGTAGTATATCGCACAGCAGAAGCAGCATGCGTTTGTCGCCGACGAATTTCTAGGCCTCATTCGACGCTAAATTGGACTGTATCAGAGCTTCCCCAAATTTCCTTGAAGGTAGTATCACTCTAAATATATAATCAACGTTCACAGGTACATTTATTCGCGTATTTAGGTTCCGATGCGTGCCGTAGAACTACAGCGCCGGCGCCACTCCGATGCCCCCACTAAGGTCCCGCTCTAGATACAAACAATTTAGCCACCACACATAAAGCCCCTGAAGTTTCGTAAAGTAGCGACACTCTCCTCCTGCGCTCTCACTTCTCCTCGGTCTCCTCTCCTTCAAACTCTCTTTTCGAATGTGGCGTCACCTACCTTGCTCTTGCGTAGCAGACATCCTTTCGCGGAGATAGTGGAGTTGCGCTTGCTTGCCAGGCAGCGCGCTGTAAGCATTCGCGCCAGCCGTCTATCTCTTAATATCTTTCTTTTTTAGATGCGAAGCATCTTATAGCGTTGTTCATACCGGTGGTGGTGGTGGTGGTGGTGGTGTGCGCCGTGACCACCCTTACTGCGCATGCGCAAGCCCTCTCCACACACCTCCTCTCCACTCCCCCTCCCCCTCTCGGCCTCCCCTTTCCCTTCCGCCTCTCCGCTGTCTTTCGTCCCTGAAGTTCGCGCTATTTAGATGTTCAAATGGAGTACCAACTAGCCCAAACATGCACCTCCGCTTCCCCTCCCCCTTTCCCCCTCTACACTCACCCTCTCCCCTCCCCTCTACACTTCCCCTCTCCCCTCCCCCTCTACACTCCTCTGGAACGCGAGCTCGACATGCCGAAATTCTCTCCTGCGCAACGCCGCGACGAGCGCGAGCGCATGCGGTGTCAAGTGCTCCGTGCAAGTGATCGTGCAAGTGCTCCTGCTTCGCATCGCCTCATGGTCGCCTTTAGCGGCAGATGGTGTCATTTTTTTCTTTATTAATTTTTGTTTTGGAGATGTTAGCGCTTTTATATAGCACCAGCTGCTCCATTTCGCAAATAGAAGTCGGGAAAATCACAGCAATAAAAAAATTGCATAAAAGAGCACCAAGGGAGAGCTAGTGTATATTCTTCTAGAGCACAGAATTTCTCTCCGGTGGCTTATGCACATTTATTAACTGCACCTTTTGCTGTTCGATAACTTATTCTAAAATGATCTAACACAGCAATGAAAAAAATTGCATCAAAGAGCACCAAGGGAGAGTTCGTGTATGTTCTTGTAGAGTACAGAATTTCTCTCCGGTGGCTTATGCACAATTATTAACTGCACCTTTTGCTCTTCGATAACTTATTCTAAAATTATCTAACACACCAATGAAAAAATTGCATAAAACAGTACCAAGGGAGAGTTCGTGTGTAAGGTTCGGGAAAAACCAGAAAGTTGGGGAGGGCTATTGGCGCCAGTATGCCGGCACCGTGCCCCACGCAAACAGAGGGACGGCGTAGGGGTTACAGACATCTGTCTGTCAACGGGAGCAAGGTGGCGCCGAGGGAAGGCAGCCGGTGGCGGCGTGCTGGCGTCGTTTCTTGAAAGCCCCCCCCCCCCCCCCCACCGAGTGCGTGCTACCCCGAAAAGAACTCGGGAGGTTCCCTCATCTGGAACACTGTACGTCATCCCTTCGGTGGAGCGCCTTCCCCGCGGGTGCGGCCGCGTGGATTCTAGAAACTGGCGCGCCAGAGTTGGCGCGACCACGTGACCGCAGTGAGGAAAGGGGTGCTCAGGAAGAGGAAAAGAGGCCCGACCGTGGGAAGTAGAGCAGTCTGAGCAGGGCGGTGTTACTGCGAGGCAGTACTCGGGTCTCCCGAGGTGTGGACGATGTCGAACGTAGACGCTCTGACTTTGTAAATACGCTGTAAATATGTTGTTTTTTTAACCATCTGTATATAAACTGCTTTAATTCTCCATGATCTCCGAGCCTCTGCCTGCAAATCGCCACCACGACCGTCGCTCACAGGGCACCTCGGGCGACGAATCATCACAAGCCTGGTGGTCAGCCTCTGGCTGAATCGCGATTATCGTGTCGCGGGTAAAGAACTCAAACTTTACTGGTGGCAGCGGTGGGATCTCTTCAAGCATCTCGCGATGGCGAAGGGATTCAACAGGCTGTGAAGGGGAGGCAACGCTTCGGCAGCGGGTCAAGATTCCGTGTCGAGCACTCGGCGCGGGCGGAGAGAAAGCAGCGGCATCAGCAAAGCAGTGCAGCACGAGGACCAGGGTCCTAAGGACGCCAGGAGACAGCCATGGGAGTCGGCTGGCCCGCTTGTTCAAGTCATCCACCGGGCGCCGGCGGATCGAAGCGGAGGGCTACAGCAAAAAATTACACCATCTCCCGCTAAAGGGGACCATGAGGCGATGCGAAGCCGGAGCACTTGCACTATCGCGTTCCGTTGGCGTTCGTTGGGCATGCTACCGACCTCGCGTCGTGGAACGCGAAGAGGGACGCTACGCGCGTCGTATCTTTCATCTAGCCTGGCCGTTAATTCTCACAGGGCGAGCGGGGAACGCGGTTGACTTGCGGGCGAGAGGGGGGCAGCGTAGGAGAGGAGAGAGAAGGGGAGGGGACGCGCATGCGCTCGAGCTCATCGCAGCGTTGCGCAGGAGAGAATTTCGGCATGTCTAGTCCGCGTTTCAGAGGAAGAGTGGAAATGGGGAGGGGAGAGGGAAAGTGGAGAGGGGAATGGGAGATGGTGATTGGAGAGGGGAAGTGGAGAGAGGTATGGGAGCGGGGGAGGGAAAGTGGAGAGGGGAGGGGAGAGGGAAAGTGGATAGGGGAGGGGAGAGGGATAGTGGAGAGGGGGAGGGGGAGGGGAGAGGGGAGTGGAGAGGAGGTGTGTGGAGAGGGTATGCGCATGCGCAGTAAGGGTGGTCACGCCGCACACGCGCTTGGCACCACCACACCATAGGGACTACGCGGTACTGAAGGGCGCGGTACTCGAGGAAATGAAGCTCTCCGCCGGAGAATACCTCCGCCGGTTCCATGGGGCGAAGAAACGAGCGGCAGAAGGGTGGCGCGCGTTCGCGACCAGGCTGCAGAGCTACTTGCGTTGTTACGTGGAGGCGAGAGGCGTGAGTACCTTTGAGGAGCTACTCGAACTTTTCATCGCGGACCAGATGAAAGACGGCTTGTCGGAGGCCGCCTTAAAATATGTAACGCTCCAAGAGGGAGGGAGCTGGCGCAAGGCCCACGAAATTGCGGCGTTAGTCATAACATTCGAGGAAGCGGAAGGCGAAAACAGCGGTGTCAAAAGGTCGGAACGCAAAATCGTTGAGACAATGACCACGGGCCCACAGGATCGGGCTAAACCACTAGCGCGGGAGCCCACAAAGGCGCGGGGTTGCTTCTTATGCGGTGTGCATGGACACTTGAAGGCGGATTGCCCGCGAGCGGAAAATCGCAACGCCGCGGCGTCTGGCTCTCAGGAAAGGATAGGTTTGTCCGCACGCGTATCGGCGACGGCGATAGTTGCAGGATGGCATGAACGCGAGCCCATCGGATTATGTTGCCGAGACGTTGGGGTTCGCGCCATCCTAGACACGGGCACTGACGTCACGGTTGTCCGGGAGAGCGTAGTCCCGCCGGAGCTTGTGCAGCCGCACGGGTCAATTACACTGATCTCTGCGTTCGGGGAAGAGGTACGTGCAAAGCTGACAATGCTGCCGCTGGCGCTCGCGCGTGGCACAGAAGACATCGCGGACGGTAAGGCAACAGTGCCGGTGTTGTGCGCGCTGACGGACGAACTAAGGGCACGCACTGACTGTTTGTTGTCCGAGGAAGAGTGGAAGTTGCTTAAAGAGGCGGACAGAGTGAGACAACAGACCGCGCGCGCTGCGTAGGCTGATAGGCGGGCGAAGCCGACGAGTGTTTGAGTGAGCGAGGCCGTGTTAGCGTTCGACGAACAGTGCTCCGGAAGAATGTTCCCCAAGCGGAAGGGACCGGATAGGGTCCGCGGCAGACACCGTTGGCAAAGATAAGACGGCAAAGATAAAACCTGCTTTGCAGGATCGAGGTCTCCAAACAGATTTCGCATCGAACCCGAGCCTACCGAAGCACAAGCAAGACCAGCTTCAAGCCCGGCTCCTGCAATTCAAGGACTGCTTCTCGTCTTCGTCAAAAATTCGACAGACCCCAGTCGCGAAACATCGCATCGTAACAGAACCAGGTGCCCGACCAATCCGTCAGAGCCCGTACCGAGTTTCGACGTGAGAACGCGAGGCCGTTAAGAAACGGTTCGACGAAATGCTACGCGACGACATCATCCAGCCGTCGAAGAGTTCGTGGGCATCCCCCGTGGTGCTAGTAAAGAAGAAGGGTAGGACTCTCCGCAGTGACCTTCGAAGGATTCAACTAGAGTCGCCACTGAAATGGGGCATATTTACAGACTCGAAGTCAACCCTGCAGTGTCTGTCGTCAGCTTTACCTCGTGGTGCACAAGACCAACTAGTATTGGAAATAAGACAAAAACCTATCAGCAATTAAGAGACAAAGGGCATGACCTAACTTTTCAGTGGCTTCCAGGCCACTGTGGCATCGACGGCAACGAACATGCCGATAATTCAGCAAAGAATGCTCATGAAGGTGGCGTGCACGAAGACATTCCATTATCACGAACCGATGTAGCATCAAAGATTCGCTCTCTCGCACGTGATCTAACGCATTCAATATGGAATACGTCCGGTTTTCTGCATACCCGCCTTCACCGTCTGGATCCATCACTTCAACTTCAAATTCCGTCCGGACTATCCCGACCCGAAACAACAGTCCTCTGCCGCCTGTGGCTTGGAGTGTCTTGTAACGACACCGAGGAACCATGAATCCAATACGGTCGCCATTACTGTTTATTTCAGTTCTTCTTCTTCGCTCTCTAAGAACTGTCCCCTTGCGTCTTATTTTCCATCTTCTTCCTTACACTCCCCCCGTTGTTTGTCGTCACGCCTCCTGGGGTGATACCGAAGAACGTTGCTTGTAGCGGCGAATTCAAGCTGTCCGTCATTGAGGTAGCCAATGATCTTTAGCACACCTTGCTGTAACGATATTTTTACGACTTTAAACGGTTCAAGAATTCTTGTGTCGCTACGAGGCAGACCCTTCCGCACGAGCACAAGATCATTCAGTCCAATATCCGGCTTGTGTCCTTGGTGTCGCTTGTCAAATTGGAGTTTCATCGCCTTTCGGTGTCTCCTTTGTTCCTGGTTGGTTTTTTGGTGTTCAAACAATTGCAGTTGATCATCGATTTTAAGTTCTTTGTCGGCTGGCAGTATTGGCACTTCGCCATAGGCAGCAAAATGCGGGCTGCAGCCAAGACTCGTAGTGTGTGTTCTGTTGTGCTGAGCCACAGCCGCTTCCAGGCAGCACTTCCATCCGCCTTTAAACGTTGGGTACGTGCACATGAATTGCTTGATGTCACGTATAACCCGTTCCGCCATTCTATGGGCCTGCGGGTGAAATGGAGCGCAACGGCGTAGTGTAATGCCGCGGCTATCTTTTCCATCTTCTTCCTTACATGTCTTTCACGAACAGCTTTGCTTACCGAATCGGAATGGCAGACAATGCTGCATGTACTCACTGTGGCAGAGAGGAAGCCAT